>NC_136496.1:17395150-17422650 GCF_053919585.1 Euprymna scolopes | reverse complement strand
ACTTTTAGCTTTTTTCGTTCTTTTTAGTAACACATTAATAGCTATCTCACCCTCAAAATTTATTTTTTCCCCAGTTACCGTTCTTGCAACTTTATTCATTATTTTCATTGTGGGTTTTTCTATTCTCTTCCACGTGTGAACATTTATAATTGATAAATCCAACCCTAAATTGAGCTGAAGTTTCACTTCTTAAATTCTGATACTCACCTAAACATATTTGCTTATGGTCTCTGTTGGTGAAGGGTCAATTTTTGTAGTTTTTACATAGCTCTTTTTTACTACTTTCGCTCTCCAATATAAGGCCTTGTACCCTGCTCGCTTGATTAGGTGACATGTTATTTTCGTTTGGTACTGACATGCATTGTGCTAATGAGGTCCTCCACATTTGCTACAAGGGGTCCTAGAATTTTGCTTATCCTGATAATTTTGTAAAGGGTTCTTGTTGCCTCTTGGTTGGTAATTGCTGGCGGGCGGGTGTCTTTTATTTTTGAAGCGTTTTTTTTAATGTGAGCGATATCAGCTTTCTCTTTGTTTCGATAAGCGTGCTTCATTGCCACGAAACGCCGACAATCTTCAGCTAGTTTCTTAAGCCTCAAATCAGGTTCTACTTCCAATTTATTTAGAGCACGACGTCTTATATCGACGTCTTTTGTGGTTATCAAACCATATGTTAATATTAAGTATTTGAAATTGTCAGGCGGTAATGATGACAATTTGAAATCGTCACAGTGCTTATTAACTATAGACGCAAAAGTCGTATAGTCCTGACTTTCCTTTCGTGTAAGATTCATGCATTTCCATCTTTTATGAAAAGGGCTTCTTTTTGGAGATTACAACTCTATTAACAGTTTGACTGCCGCATCAAACGACAATTCGTTTGTTTTTCTTGGTAAATTATAGTCTATTGTTATGTTCGCATGCACCTAACTTCAGTAGCAATAAACGAACCTTCTTCGGATTAGTCCATGCACTGCAATCAATCTTAAAAAAGGTGTTCTAATCTTCTGAAATATGCCTCAAACGTAAGGTCTTCCTCGGGAGCATAGTTAAATGTATCAATTGCTGATCGTATTGCAATTTGGTGAAAAAGCACTACTGGTTTCATCTCCCCTATACCTATTCACTAAAACTTGCGTATCAAATAATTGTTTTTATCTCACTGGTTTTGTTGCTCCAAATGTATTTTTTGTTAGTTCATTTCTTTTCTTTCTCTTTCCTGTTTTTTTTCCTAAGAGTTTCTTTTATCTTACTGCTTTTCCAATATTTGTTCGTTCCCTACTTTCTTTTCTCTTTTTTGTTTTTCATCGAAATATTTTATTATATTTAACTGTGTGTCCTCGTTTTAGCTATGTATAGCCAAATACTATTATATGAACCTTCGTTTAAAGTTATAATTGTTAATTTTGTAAAATTTCACAATTTCCAAGGTTTGTTTTGCAAACTCTTCCACATTGTTTTTTGAACTGTATGGAGATAATTAATATGACAAAATGTGTTTGTTTTTCAGAAACAACCCAATTCTTTGATTTACTTTTCCTATAGGACTAAATCCATAAAAACACCTTTACAAAATTCGTAGCGTGTTAACGAATATTTATTTCATATATTATTTCCTTGTGTGGCAGTTTGTCTGAGAAAAAATGTCGGCCTTTGCAATTATGCATAGAGCAGTAGATTTCGTTTGTCAATTTTAATTTTCGTAACGTGTAGGTACTGGGTTTTATTTCTTTGTTCATCCGACACATGGTTTCCGCTTCGTCCTAAAGAAATAAAAAAAATTACTTATATGTTAAGGAGAGTTCTTTTTCGTAAACATTTTATTTGTCGTGTTAAGCGAAATCGTTTTTTCTCCTCTTCGAGGTGCAGTCCCATTGACCAGTGAAACCTTTATTGAATCGGAATAATATCCGCCGTCTTTTTTAATTTGTGCAGAGACGGTTTTTAGCCAATGAAATAATAAAAAAATACAACAATTTACTTTTGGTAATTTTTTAAAAAAATATACAACAGATAACGTTAGGAGATTTTTCGAAGGATAATGCTTTTTTACCATAGGGCATAGTAGCAAATATGCTTTTTACAACGGCAAGTGTTTTTGTAATCACTGAAAACTTGGTCTCGTTAATACACTAGTAATAATCCTCCACGCAATTCGTCTCATGAATTTTGTTGCAGCTCGTAGTTTACGTTTATAAGCTTTTTAAACAGCAATATAAGGCTTTTTGACGACGTCTTTGTAAACTCCTTTTTTTTCGGCAAGAATTGTTGTCCTTTTTTCGAAGTTTTCTTAATCCCATGTTTGCGAATTTTTTTTTACGCTCGAATGTTGAGTTTGGTCCCAGCGTTGAAAAATAGTTTTTTTTCCGGTTCTTCACCGAATTTCCGAATTTCTGAAAAATAAATGTTTTTGGAGTTTCGAATTTTCCCCGACAGAAGGAAAAATTATTTCGAATATCCGCGTGTGTTCTTTTTCCTGAATCCTTTTGGTTGTCAAATGCTGTTTTCCAATGGTTGTTTTTTAGAATAGTCCTTAATTCAATTGTTGTAAGCAATTGTTGTAGATTGATCCAGGAAGTTCTTGAATCGTCCTTGTCAGCTGACTGGTGTAGACTCGTTCTAAAAGTTTACAAATGAAAGAAACCACAAGTAGTTTAAAGTGTATAAAATACAATGTGTATTTATCATAAAGAATACAGGAACCACTAGAGTGACATGAGGGGAACGTGTTCGTAGCATGCGGTTAAACACATCCAAACACCCGAGCAACGCCGGGCTGCAATGCTAATATATATATATATATATATATATATATATATATATATATATATATTATACGTGTCGGTGTTTATGTGCGTCTGTGTACATTTCCCTACGCAATAACTCAGTCAATTTTAAGTCTACCGACTCGAAATTTAGTATACAGGGTAGCGAGAGTTCGGAAAATCTTTCTAGTCCGTTTTGCCCCTAGACATTTGGCTGTTAAGGGGTCAAAGTTAAACGATTTGACTTTTGAGAACTCTACCAAACTCCTCCGACAATTTTTGATCTAAACAATTTAAGATTTAAATATAGGTTCCTTGGACATGGATCTAACTTAATAACTTGATTTGAGACCAAAACAATAAATGTTAAGGGATCATAATCGGAGTAAAAGTTTTTAAAAATTTGACTTCTTCGGTCTCTATCAAATTACTGAGACAAGTTCTGGTCTAAACATTTGAAATTTTACATAAAGGGTATTCAGAGAAAGGGCAAGCTTTTTAATCGGTTTAGGTCGAAAATTTGAGCTACCAATATAGAAAAGTGTGTATGTATGTTTGCATGTCTGCCTAAAACTTTCGACAGAGGCGACTAATTTTCACAAGATCAGTCTAATTTAAAGCTCGACCCTTCAGACGAAAAATACCGAAAAATTGGCTAAAACAGTCATTTCTTCCCCCTCAACTGGACACGTCTCTACAGGGCGGGGTCGCTATTTTCGCAGATATTTTCGAAGGTCATCCGCTCTTTTCGATTGTCTAGCGTTAATTTAAACCTAGGTCACTCAGTTTTGACTGTGGTCGTAACATCAAAGACGCCACGTTATTCCCTCTTTGTTTTCCCTCTTCACGGTACGAGTTCGAGATTACCTACCTACTACCGCCCCCCCATTTTTTGTTTTGCTCAACACACACCTCCAAACAACCGGGCAACGCCGGGATGAAAGCTAGTATATATATATATATACATATATATATATATATATATATATATATATATATATATATACACACACATATATATATACATATATATATATATATATATGTATATATGTACTAGCATTTCAGCCCGAGTGTTTGGATGTGTATGTTGACCGAAAAAAATAGTGCTAGTAGGAAGGCAGGCTCGAACCCGTACCGCAAAGGAGGACAAGAACAGGGTAAAACCTAACGTATATGCTGTTACGACCACCGGTGAACACCTTGCATGAGAATTCAACTGAAACATGTATGCACATATGCAATTAATAATGTGTGTATAATATACTGACTATATACTATATGTATATATGCATATCTATATATCAATTTACCTGTATACGTATATCCCTCAATACATACACACAGTCACACACATATAAACATGTGTATATACATACATATATACAGATGCATATATACATATGCATATATGTATATATGTGTGTGTGTGTGTGTGTGTGTTGGTGTATGTGTATAGAGAGAGAAAGAGAGAAAGAGGGGCAGGCAGGCAGAAAGAGAGTGAGTAATTAAAAGCTAATGCTCTATTTTTAATTACATGAAATCGATAAATATAAGAAGAACGTCTAATGCAGAAAGACTTATTACAGATTCAATATATCCGGTTTTATTGTGCATCAGAATTTCATTTTGAACAAGATCAATATCAGCTGATTATTAAGCAATTCTTGCAGAAAAGTGCTTATTATTTAAGGTGTACACTATTCAATATAGATATATATATATATATATATATATGTATATATATATATATATATATATATATATTTAAATAAGGGAGTAGTCATCAACGATGTGTATTTTTTAGTATTATTTTATTATTCCGTGTCTTGGTTTTTCATTGAGAATTATGTTTGGATCATTGTAATAATGTGTTTAAGTCAATGAAATCGTTTACGTACGTTTCAGACGGTCTGATGCGTCCTCGTCAGAAATTATTTTCAAATGTGTAAAAATGGCGATTTTCTAGTTAGTTTGAAGTTTTTCCAAGGGGTGGAGGCTTGTAAGTGTTTATTATGCATTCGTATGCTGAATTTTTATTGCTTTTTTTTGTCCAGGGAGATTTTGACCTGCTGTAGTCAGTCGCTGTCTCTTTAAGCTAATGTGTTTTTCTTTTTCTTTAGGGTGAGGTAGGGTGTGTATGTGTGTGTGTGTGTGTGTGTGTGTGGGTGTGGGTGTGTGTGTGGCCGCGTGTGTTTATGTGTGTGTGTGTGCGCGTGTGTGTGCGTGTGTGTGTTTGCTTTTATTTGTTGGGGAATGTGTATATTGTTTTATAGAATTTGGGGTTATTTGCTTTCTTAGGAAGGCGGCTGTGGTCCGAGGTCGTTACTAATGTGTGCGTAGGGGGAGGGGGGACTGGCTCTTCTGAAGTTAGGGTAGGCATTCTATTTTGATATTTATTTTTTGGATTCTTGGATTTTAGTATTGTGATTTTTTCGTTTTAGTCTTATATTATGTTTGATTATAAAAATGGGTGTATTTAAAATTGGGGATTTTTTAATGTTCCTATTTATTTGTCCTCCCCTGTGGGTATAGCCAGACCCAGGATCGGTTCCTAGTGTGGGGAAGATTTTGAGGAAGGGGCATTGGGGGTGTAGGCATGGGAGGGGAATGATAGAAGGGAAGATAGTCGTTTCAGTCATGAGAGGGTTCTGCTCCCCTGACTGAGGAGGGAGCGAGGTTTTGGAACAGATATTATACTATGGTTCTAGGTGTCTCCTAGTGTTGTTGGTTTCGCGGTTTAGTAGGGTTGACGTTGTTCAGTGTGTTGTATTATAGATAGGGGTGTTATGTCTGTGTGTGGTTGTATGCGCGCGCGTGTGTGTGTTTTAATGTGTCGGTTCTGATTTATGTGTGGGTGTGTGTATGTGTATGTGTATGGGTGTGCATGCGAGGGTACCTTGCATTTCATGTTTTTGTGTGATGGTATTAGGTTCTGTTCAGTTCAGGAGTGAATTTGGTGATGAAGTTTTTTTTTTCCTGTGTAAGTAAATAAAAATAATTGTCTGTTTGGAAGATTGGCATTATTTTGAAGCTGTTTCCACTGCATGTGTGGACGTGTTTTGAAACATAGAGGTGTCTGTTATCTGCAATTTTGATGTTGTATTATGTAAGGCCACTCTATTGCTGAAATTTTTGGTGGCGCTTATGTAGGATTTGTTGCATGTTGTGCATTTTAGTGCGTATACTACCTTATTGGAGGTGCAATTTAGATCCTTTTTTATTTTGAATTTTTGTGCTGGGTTTTTGAATGTGTATGTGTTAACTTCTATTATTATGTCACATACTCCACATCGCGGTTTGTTGCATTTTGTAAATCCATTTGTAGTATGTGGGACGAGTTTTGAGGAAGTTAGGATGTGTTTTAATTTTTTGTGTTTGCGTTTGCTTTTTATTATTTTTGTTGTTTTAAGTGTGTTGTTTAGTTTGTCGTTCTGATTGAGGAGGATAAGGTGTTTTGTTATCTATATGAATAGTTCTGGGTTGTTTGTGTTGTGTGTAGAGACGTATGCTAGAATGTGTTCTTTGTTGTTATCTTTTGGGGTTCTCAGTTGGTCTATTGGAATTTTTCAGCCAGTGCAATACCTTTCTGTATTAGTGGTAGTGGGTATCCTCTTTTCCGAAATGTTATTCGACGCAAGCAGCCTATCTAACAATATCCCACACAATCTAGGAAAAGAAGCTATCGCATGTTGGATTGACAAACATACACAGACTTTACACCCCAGAGTCAATAAACAATTCCTGATTGATAGCATCTACATAACCCTCAATAACAACTCCTTCCAATTCAATAAAGACAACTACATCGAAATACTAGGCACAGCAATGGGTACCAAAATGGCAATGACATATGCCACCCTTACACTCGCTTTCCTAGAAGAGACCCTTTATGAAAGGATAGAGCAAAAGTACGGGCACAATATAAAAACACTTCATAAAATCTTGGAAAAGATACCTAGACGACTGCTTTATCCTCTGGAGAACCTTATGGGGGATATCAAAGAACTCCAAACTTTACTACAAATCCTACACCCAAAAATAATCTACACACTAGAACAAAGCTCTAGAGAACTACTTTTCCTAGACATCCTAGTAACAATAAAAACAACAACATTATCACAGACATCTACAACAAACCCACAGACACTCAACAGTACCTCCACTTCAGAAGCCACCATCCTAAAAAATGTCTAAAATCAATACCCTACTCCCTAGCACGTAGAGTCTGCACCAGAGTAACAGACAGACACCTCCGTTCAACAAGACTGAATGAACTACAAATAACACTGCGTTAAAGAGGATACCCACTACCACTAATACAGAAAGGTATTGAACTGTTGTAAAAAATTCCAATAGACCAACTGAGAACCCCAAAAGAACACAACAAAAAACAAATTCTAACATACGTCTCTACACACAACACAAACAACCCAGAACTATTCACACAGATAACAAAAAAAACCTTATCCTCCGCAATCAGAACGACAAACTAAACAACATACTTTAAACAACAAAAATATTAAAAAGCAAACGCCAACACAAAAAATTAAAACACATCCTAACTTCCTCAAAACTCGTCCCACATACTACAAAAGGAGTTACAAAATGCAACAAACCGCGATGTGGAGTATGTGACATAATAATAGAAGTTAACACATACACATTCAAAAACCCAGCACAAACATTCAAAATAAAAAAGGATCTAAATTGCACCTCCAGAAATGTAGTATATGCACTAAGATGCACAACATGCAACAAATCCTACATAGGCGCCACCAAAAATTTCAGCAATAGAGTGGCCTTACATAAGAGCAACATCAAAATTGCAGATAACAGACACCTCTATGTTTCAAAGCACGTACACACATGCAGTGGAAACAGCTTCAAAATAATGCCAATCTTCCAAACAGACAATTATTTTTATTTACTTACACAGGAAAAAAAACTTCATCACCAAATTCACTCCTGAACTGAACAGAACCTAATAGCATCACACAAAAACATGAAATGCAAGGTACATTCGCATGCACACCCATACACATACACATACACACACCCACACATAAATAAGAACCGACACATTAAAACACACACACGCGCGCGCATACAACCACACACAGACATAACACTCCTATCTCTAATACAACACACTGAACAATACCAACCCTACTTAACCTCGAAACCAACAACACTAGGAGACACCTAGAACCATAGTATAATATCTGTTCCAACACCTCGCTCCCTCCTCAGTCAGGGGAGGAGAACCCTCTCATGACTGAAACGACTATCTTCCCTTCTATCATCCCCCTCCCATACCTACACCCCCAATGCACCCCCTCTGGGGAACAAAATCTTCCCCACACTAGGAACCGATCCTGGGTCTAGCAATACCCACATGGAGAGACAAATGAATAGAAACATTAAAAAATCCCCTATTTTAAATACGCCCCTTTTTCTAATCAAACATAATATAAGACTAAAACGAAAAATCACAATACTAAAATCCAACAAATAAATATCAAAATAGAATACCTACCCTTACTTCAGAAGAGCCAGTCCCCCCTTCCCCCACGCACACATTAGTAACGACCTCGGACCACAGCCGCCTTCCTAAGAAAGCAAATAACCCCAAAATACTATAAAACAATATACACATTCCCAAACCAATAAAAGCAAACACACACACGTACACACGCGCGCACACACACATACACACATAAACACACGCCCCCCACACACAGACATACACACACCCTACCCCACTATAAAGAAAAAGAAAAACACATTAGCAGAAAGACATAGCGACTGACTACAGCAGGTCAAAATCTCCCTGGACAAAAAAAAGCAATAAAAATTCAGCATACGAATGCATAATAAACACTTACAAGCCTCCACCCCTTGGAAAAACTTCAAACTAACTAGAAAATCGCCATTTTTACACATTTGAAAATAATTTCTGACGAGGACGCATCAGACCGTCTGAAACGTACGTAAACGATTTCAATGACTTAAAAACATTATTACAATGATCCAAACATAAATCTCAATGAAAAACCTACACACGGAATAATAAAATAATGTAAAAAATACACATTGTTGGTGACTTCTCCCTTATTTAAAATATACATCTTTCTTTCGTTGGAATTTATTAACCCATTTTATATATATATATATATATATATATATATATATATATATATATATATATATATGAGTTTTGATCCATGGGGCATCTCTTCCAGGCAACATCAACGGAAAATGTCGCAATGCAGTTAGTGCGTGTTTGGAGCGTTCTTGGAAAGTCATTTCTCTGGGTCCTTGCTTTCACTTGTTTCACTGACTGCCATTACATGTAATATCTCAGTGTGTGCCATGATCGATACCAGCTTTAATGTAAATCCTCATTTAACGCCATGCCCATTTTTGCAGAGAAAGTTCTTTTTATGTTAAATAAAATAAAATACGGCCATTTTGTAAATTTAGTTGAAAGAACGGAACAGCTATGAAAAGTCTTGGAAGGCCTTATGTTTTGACAAGTTTTTGGGTTTGCCCTTTACTCCTGATCTGAAATGGAACACGTACATCAGGTCTGTTGCCAAGGACGCTGGGAAAATGTTGGGATCCTTCTATCGCTCCAGAAGATATATCAATACTGATGCAATTCTCTATCTGTATAAAAGTCAAGTACGTCCAATGATGTAGTACTGCTGACACATCTGGGCAGGAGCTGCTAAAAACAGCCTACCCTGCCTTGACAGAGTACAAAATATACTTCGTGGCTTAATAGGGGATGCCCTTTTCTCTTCCCTGCAGCCTCTCATCCACAGAAGAGATGTTGCGAGCCTGCCTTTGTTTATCGTTATTTCCATGGCAAGTACTCGTCTGAGCTCCAATCTCTTACCCCCCCATCGCCAATCTTGCACGAAAATACCCGTCTAGCTGGAACTACTGTCATTAATTTTCCCCACTCTTTATATGTGCCTAAATCCAAACGTAGATTCCGCGAGCAGCGCTTCTTTCTTAGAAGTGCACGACTGAGACTCTCTTTCGTTTGCCTATTTCCCATCTGACTACAACTTTGATGTCTTCAAGTCCACCATAAACAAATTCCAGGCAAACCGCTCTCTTAAGTAAGCCACCCTATCAAATATCTAATGCTAATTATTACTACGATACTATATCATTGATTACTGGACACGGAATAACCCTTATCCCCGAGTGGATTCCAGGCCTTCATAAGTGGTAAATATAAAAAGTAATAGCCTGAAGGAAAAAAGAAGCAGCAGCAACTGAAAATATGGCGCAAACTGGGGCAAGTGAAATCATAAATATATTCCTATTTTACTACATAATTTTATCTATTTCTATAGATTAGAATATAATGTTGCAACACATGGTAGGATTTTGGTATCATCGCATTAACATATTTTTAAAAAGTGAGTACATTTTTGAAACATAGTGTTGAAAGAAAAAAAAAAGACATAAAAACCAACTGAATTAGGAGGAATTCAGGGAAAATATGTCCGAAACCATAAAAGTTCAGATTCGCATTAAAATACTTACGCAAAAAAAAAGAAAAAAAACTAGCTGATTAATAAAATTTACCAACGATGTACATTTATTCATACTCAAAATATATCGACTGTAATACAAATATATTGAAGTATCTTTACTGTTTTCAAATAAAAAATATTGCGATTATAGATCACAACAGAGATGTCCCATATAAAAACAATGTTATCTTCCTGCAGAAAAGTGTGCAACAAAGATTAGTAAATTTTTCAAAGTAGCAATTGAAGCACGCGTTACAACACAGAAGATCTATACCAAACCCCACTCCCGCGAAAGGTTTACTTCTATTTGCGCAGCTTTTATTTCTCAGTGGAAACATGAATACCACGGATTTATCTGGCATAAGTCCATTATCAGTAGCAGTTGAAATCATAAAAATGTTACTGATTATCTACATAAGTTTATTTTCTTTTCTTATAGATAAGAACATAAAGCCTTTTCAGGATAAGCTTTTCCTATAATCGTTTAGAAACTTTTTAAAAATGTGTTTTCATTATTGAAAGATAGTTTTGGAAAGAAAAAAAAAAAGATATACAAACACAAAAAAAATGCACGCGATTACGGGGAAAATAATGGCAAAGCAGTAAAAGTTCAGATTCGAATTGCAACATTTGCAATATTAATTTGTGGTTCTAACGATTAACAAAGTTTCATCTATGGATGACTCAGTGTGTATATATTGCGATTCAAAATATAATGTTTATAATATAAATATATTTAAGGACATAATAATAACTTGTATATTGTAAATGCAATATAATTCCTCTGTAAAGAATGTAGTCCGTATGTTTATTTCTACCCTCAAAGCTATGTGTTCCAAAGCTAACAATAAACGGTTAATCTTGTACACTGTTGGGTCTACGTAGATTAACATTTGTTATCACAAGTACAATGGGGAACGGAGTGGCTGGTTACTTTTAATGCATCTAAAACCAAGCTTCTCTCTTTACATCATCAACATTCTAATCCACATTTGGCATCAATTGAAATGAATGGCTCTCGTCTAAAGGAGGCCCCAAGTTTTGACAAGCTTCTGGGCTTGACCATTACTCCTGATCTTAAATGGAACACGTACATCAAATCTGTTGCCAAGGCCGCTGGAAAAATGGTGGGATCTTTCTATCGATCCGGTAGATATCTCACTGCTGATGCTATTCTCTATCTATACAAGAGCCAGCTACGTCCAAGGATGGAGTACTGTTGCCACATCTGGGCAGGAGCTGCTAGAAAGGACTTGTCCTGCCTTGATAGAGTTCAAAATAGACTTCCTAGCCTCGTAGGATATGTCCTTTTCTCCTCCTTGAAACCTCTATCTCACAGAAGAGATGTTGCGAGTTTGTTTCTGATGTATCGTTATTTTCATGGAAAGTGTTCGACTGAGCTTCAATCTATGGTCCCCCCTCGCCAAGCTTTCACAGGAAACACTCGTCTAGCTGTAAACACTATCAATAATTTCCCCCACTCTTTATCTGTGCCTAAACCTAAACGTAGATTCCATGAACAAAGCTTCTTTCTTAGAACTGCACGCCTGTGGAATTGTCTTCCGTTTTCCTGCTTTCCGGCTGACTACAATATGGTTGTGTTCAAGTCTAAAGTAAATAAGTTCTTGATGAACCGTTCCATATAAGTTATCAAATTTACCAAATTTTCATTACTAATGATTACTATATTGTCCAATTTCTACTGTACACTCTTTAACCCTTATCCTTGAGTTGCCTCTGGGCCTTGATAATGTGGTGATGCCTATGTAAAAAAAAAAGTACAACAGAGTGTCTTTGTAATTAATAGTGTACGAATGTTACATTTGCCTCCGATCCAATTGATGTTGTGTTCCTCTCTTTCATACTGACTTGCATCTAAGACACGGTAGTTTTATCATTTTTCTAATAGTTACCCAATTTCTCGTCTGCTGCTCTCGTGCGCACGCGGATCGATTGAAACCTAAGCGGGTTGCTTTGTGATTGGCTCATCGCAATGTGACATCAGACATTATCTACACCTGAACTGCTGAGATGATTTTCGAGGGAAAGCCGAGCAAACATTGGAGAACTTCAATTTATTTGATCAATATAGACACTTTATTTCAAGCGCGTATTTTATTATAAATTGGTCTATAATGTTGATGGTATCAAGAAGTTTTTTTTATGTAGGGAAAACTCTATTTTAATTCAAATTCTTGTCTACTCCCTTTTGTTTATCCTCTCTCTATACACTCACACACATATGCACATCTATCTCTATATCTATTAAAGTGAACGTGTCTGTGTATCTGTCTGTCTGTGTATATGTGTGTCTTTCTGTGTTTACATTTCCCTAAGCAATAACTCTTTCAATTTTACGTCTACAGACTCAGGGAAAATCTTTGTGGTTGGTTTTCTGCTAGAAATTTGGCTGATAAAGGGTAAAAGTTCAACGATTTGACATTGGAGAAGTCTACCAAACTCCTCCGACAATTTTAGATATATAAACTTGAGATTTTAAATATAGGTTCCTAGGGCATAGATCTTATTTAATAACTTGATTAGAATCTAACACAGTGACTGTTAAGGGAGCATAATAGGGGTCAAACTTTAAAAAAAAATGACCGCGGTTTTTTTTTTGCTCAACATACACCTCCAAACACCCGGGCAACGCCGGGCTGAAATGCTAGTCTATAATATAAAGCTGAATTCGTGTGTGTGTGTGTGTGTGTGTGTGTGTGTGTGTGTCTGGTCACGAATAGGCTCCTATATGGTTGACTACTTTAAAAAAACATTATATATTATTATAGAATATGTATCGAGACAAAGGAATGGGTATGTTTGATCTGGCAGAACGGTGGTTCGTTAAAATTATGGGGTCTGTGTTCGTGCCTGGTCCCAAAAGTAGGGAAATAATAAAATTAAAAGTAAAAAAAAAAAGTTTACAAGTGTTTTTGATATAGATGTACATAATTATAATTGATAAGTATGTTTAACTTAAATAGGGATGATATAATAAAATCGTGGGGTCTGCGTTCACGCCTGACCTCCATAGAATAGAAAATGGTACAAACTTTAATACAGACTTATCATATCTATCTGCGTAAGTGTCCTTTGATAATAATTTTTCAGTTTGAAGAAATGTGTTATAATAAAAAAAAAAATATGGTATATGAAAAAATGGAAATATGTCACAAAGTTTAACAGTTCTTTTTTTAAATATAGATCCACAGAATATTGTGATAATGTTTCAGTGTGAACAGGTATGGTATAATAAATGATGGGGTTTATCTGATTTATCTTTACTTTCATCATATTTTGCTTTGGTTTTGATACCACCAAATTCTAAGCTATCTCTTTACAACCCTTCCTTTTCATAAGCTATCATACTTTCATAAACCAGTGTCTAATTTCTGTAGGCTGTTTTTTAACCCAGTCACCGACGGGTGGTAGTATATATATATGAACAGAGGGAGGGAGAGAGAGGGAAAGAGAGTGAATAAGAATTAAAATAAGATGGGTTTATTATTTTACAACAGTTAAGTATATACATAAAGAAGATGCCTGTCTCAGTAATGACAAATACAGGTTCTGCTACACAGAAAAGAAAAGTGTGAGTCACTTGACATACTGCTGAAAGATTCTGCTTGGATCGGCTTCTATACAACTCGACATATTTGAGTGCCTATATATCTCTACTGGATAATCTGTAAATACTTGTAGATTGAATGCAGTAACTAGTCTTAGCAACATCTACCATTATAATGCAATTCTTACAACAACGCAGCTAGATAATGTGGCTATTAAATGGCATTAATCACCGGATCCGAAAAGGGGGAAAACAGTTAAATGGAAGTTAATGACTCTAAGAATGCTCTATTAAATTATAGCAAAGTTCCCAAAATGCTAAAGTCGAGGCAGCCAAAACATTTTACATGTTGTGTTATTCGGATCGAATAGCGTATGATGTGACAGAATGGAGAAATTTCCATCAATGAATCGAACATACGTTATTTGATGCAGCCGATTGAATTGCCTTCTAAATAATATATATTTATATCTTTTACATTGGCTGTTACCTTAAGGTTTATAGGAAGCTACTCTTCGTAACTGTATAAATTGTCGAAGCTTCTCTGACATAAATGAAGCCCCTCGCTCCGAATGTATATAGGCAGCGACTCCATAGTGGGCAAATAGTGAGTAGAGGGAGTGTATCATTGCAGTAAGCGTTATGGCTGAACAAGGAAAGACAAAAGGAAACCATGAATATTCGTCAACAACAGTTCATAGATATTGGTTCCTTTAAAATAAAGATTGCTTTTTTCAAATGGTTGTGTAGCTTCTATTAAAACGACCTTTTTTGTGTACATTACTGCGACTTCTTTTCAGCACACGTTCAGCCGGAATTCTAATTCATTTTACCTCCTCCACTAAGAAAATCAAGTTTCTTAAACTCAGAATATAAACCATTTGGAGTAATAACCGGGCGACAGAGATTGTTATGTAGAGCTCGGAGTTCGTCCCCGCTTGATTCCGTGCAGCATACTCTTGACAGTGTATCAACTGAAATTTTATCCTTGTCGGGTTGGTAGCTAACGTCAAGGAGAGACAAGATATTTCAATTCCTTGCCTCGATATTAGTTCATTCTTTATTTTACTTGTAGTTTTTGAGTTGATAAAAAAAACTGATTTCTGGTTAGTAATAAGTTTAAAGTGGCGTCCGATCACATAGTGTCACCATTTTCTTAATGCTCGACTATGCCGTAGTCTTCTTTTTTGAATTATAGGATGTCCTCGTTCAGCCTGTGATAGGTTCCTTGTGCTTTTTCTCTTACTGTGCTTTTCTTTTTTTTTCTTCTTCCTCTTTGCTCTCTTTAACCAGTTTAGTCCATTCCTTGTTCTTCTTTTCTTGCTCCGTCTTCGTATTGTGACTTATTATATCTTCCTTTTTAAATTCTCTTTTTTTTATATTGCGTTTTTCTTTGTTTTCTTCTCCGGTGCTTTCTTCCTCGTTATCTTCTTCTTCTTCTTCTTCTTCTTCCATTTCTTCTCTTTCTCTTTCTTAAGCCCTTTCCATCTCTTTTTTGTTCCCTTTTTCTTTTCCCGTTTCTATTTGATTTGTATTTGAAGATCAGTCTTTTTCTTTTTTCCCCTTTTCATTTTTTTCTAAATATTTTTTTTCTTTTTGTTCTTTTCCCGTTCATCTTGGTATACGTAGAAGTTTTACACGAGATTTTACGTGAACTTTATGCGCCACTATGCGTTTATAATGTTTTCTGGAAGTGTAGTTCTTCTTGGACCGTCCACATGTGTCCATATTTCCCTCAAGTTGTCCTCTAAACATTGCAGCGAGATATTAAAGTTGGTCAAAACAGAGAATGGACTGGGCTGTGCATTATTTCTCACGGTTTCAACATTTTGTAATTATATCACTTGCTTGTGTAGGTTAATACGTTTATTAACGGAATGTAATGTGGTCGGCTCTTTTAGAAATACTTCGAAATAATAAGTGTCATTATTAGTGTCTATAGGTGACATATACTTTTTACACATATTGCGTAAAAATATATTCATCTGATCCTTCTTGTTTTTATTCTTTTTACCCGGTCCTTTTTCTTCTGACTTATTTTTTTCGATTTCTTTTTCGTCGCCATATTCTCCTTCGCCCTTTTGCCCCCTTTTTCTCACTCGTTTTTGCTTTTTCCTTTTCATCTATTTTTCCTATTTCTTCTTCCTTTATTTAAAGTGTACTCTTGCTATTTCCAGATTTTGCTCTTTCTTTATCCCCATATGTTTCCTCTACGAAAATTTGCAGTACAATGTCCTACATGAAATAAGGGCCACATTATTGATTAATTAAAGTGCTGCGCGGAAATATAATTTCGATCGGACAGTTATAACGCTTCCATATTCTTTTATATCCTGCCTCTAAAATTTACAGTGAACGATTAAAACTGATAAAAACATGTTGTATTAAGCTACGTATTATAGATTGCTGAATTACATTACTCGCTTGCCCAGGTTTACACGTTAACTTTTAGAACGTAATTTTACATTCTACGAAAGTTTTCGATGTAACCGATATGATTATTAGTTTTTTTTATTAGAAAATATATAGCGGAATAGAATAAGTTTAGAAGCCGGCTCACATTCAGGCTTTTAGCATTTACCAGATAAATATTATGCACATTACATACCGTGCTAAAATAATGATATAACTAGCTGCTAATGCCTATAAATTGACATTTTGCAAGAGTAGGTTTACTTCAACTGCTCTATAACACCTACGCAAATATATCTGTTTACTATATTTTATTTTCTATGCGTAAATAAGGCCGAGAGTGGATGAAACGCGGAATATTCAGTGTAGCTTAATCGCCATATATATTTTTATAACTTACTAACTAGATCTACATACGTATTGAACACTTTTGAAGTAAATACTTAAAGTGTACGCATAAATTTATACTTTCGTATATTAAATTTATGTGAGTAAATGAAGTAGTTTTATATATATATATATATATATATATATATATATAATAGGTTAGAAAATTCCAACGAAAGACGACTCTCTAGTGAAAAACAAACAAACATACTTCCCCAACAAACATAACAACACAAAAGAACAAAATGCTTCCTTTGAAAGGCTCTGTAACTTCAATCCCAAACAAAAACGAACCCCCACCAGTAATATAACACGAAAACAAAATAGCAAGATCCGGGGTATGCATAGGTGAACAACACATATAGCATCTACACTTACGTACAAAACACTATGACCGGCAAAGTCGCCATTCTTGGACGATTGATAACTGAAAAAGAGTTGTTGATGCAGCATGTCCCCACAAGTATCCGTCTCAATCGAGTGCAATTAAGTGTCTTCAGGTAAGAGTAACGACCTAAATTTACGATCCCACAATTACCGCTGATAAAAGTGCGGATGGATTAAAAGTCCCGCCAATTAATGACAGTGCTCGACAATTTTAGAAAAAAGCGATTATATTGCATCCAGTGACAGGCAATTCTATCTTGGATCTGTCGAATTTAGACCGTCAGTGACATCAGTGTCTGACAGTGTTTGCTGTAATGGCAAGTAACAAAGCAACATTAGTGCCATCAACTTGTAGCGCCAACAGTGAAAACCAATGGATTGCGTTTCATGCCAGTGCCACACAAGTCAGAGAAGTAGAACTCAAGATATATCAATTTGGTCACCGCCTTAACTGACCGCAAATTTTTTGAGCTGGCAGGGGTACCACTAGCAACGGCGGTTACTCCTTTGTGTTATTATTTCCATATATATTCACCAATAGTCAGTAATTTACGTGACTTGATAATGCACGATATAATCAAAGTATTTTTTTGTTGTTTTCCGAGGAGTGTAATAAAGTGAGTGATAGATATCGAAAGAATTATATTACATAGTCAGGGGTAGAGATATTCGTTTTATGACGGTATCCGTTATAAACGTATAAATTGTATGCATTATTGTTTAGGCAGGGGGTATAATATTGACGTATAAACTGAGGCCTGTTGTATCAGAGAATTATCACGCGGGTATGTACTATAATTCATAGTTACGCAAAGGTATCATTTTTTATAAGATATATAATATATGCTTCATTTCTTTTCTTTCACATAGAGTTCTCCTATCCTCACTACTGAGCTTCGTGATGAAACATGAAATGAGTAACACCATAATAAATTGAGATCTCTGATCTTCCTTCTTTTTGTGACACCACGGAACAGCACTTACGTTTTTTAATATTAATTTATTTCAGCTGTCGCAAGTAGTCTTTACATGATGTTAGAATTTCGTGTTCGCATGCTTGTTTTTCATTCCGTCTCCTTACTACAAAACCTCTTGCTAACTCTATTCATGAGAGATTGGCCCCTATTTCTATTTCCATACGCTGCAGACGACATAGACGAAGCGCTAATTTCATTATACTGGTTGCACCCCCAGCCGCCATGTTCCGTGTCACGATTTTTCGTTCCATCAACCGTACGTCAGATTCCTCATCCGCCCTCTTCCGTTGATGACAACTCTTCTACTTTTGATAATCAGCTTTGTCTGTAGCTTTTTCTATGTTTCAATTGCCTGTAATCCTTAAATCAACCAATGGAGCAATCCGTTAACAACCTCATGTAGTGGGAATCTCTCACTCCTTGATATACGCTGCCTTGAAATGTTCTGCATGTGCCTTATAGCACACGTTTATTAGTCCCTAATACTATATGAAACTCGACCATCTTTTTTTCAATTTCTGTGTAGTACGGTTTCCCCCGGACCTATAACTTTGCGTGGTTTTTATAGTACACTAAGTTACCAATCTTAAATTCGACGGGCTTCTTTTTCTAATTCGAACTATTATTTTTTCCTGTCTTCTTAACATTTTCCCTAACTAAAGTGAAGGTTCGATGCATTTAATGTAGAGCGATTTTATGACATTCATCTTCACAGTATACTATTCGATATCTTAGAATTTAGTCTAATTGCAGGATAACCTCTGTATTTTAGAGTAAATAATACAGTTAAAATTTACTTGTCTCGCCAACACTGAAACTGACAGCCGCTAACGTGTGATTAATGTGTATGCCCCTCGTCTGTTTATTTTCCCTTATTCTCTTTGCAAGAACTTCATGCACTGTTCTATTAAAACTTTCAATTTTGCCTTTACTTTGTGAGGGGATAGAACGATGTGGTCGCATGATGCACATTGAGGTAGTCTTATAAATTTTCATTATGCATTAATGTTCTCAGGTCCATTATCCGTTAAAAGCTGCAGTGGTGCCCCGAATCTCAGAAAAATCTCGTCAATTAACAGACGCAACACTGTTCCTGAATTCTCATTAGGCACCGCAAAAGCCTCTGGCCCAAAACTGTACATATCTATAAAAGTCAGGATGTACTGGTTACATGATAGAGATTTTAGGTAAGGCCTGGAAAGCGAAAGGAAATAGAGATAAATCGCACTCGGGAATTTGAGCTTGCTGTTTCCTCAAATTTCTAGTTTGGCACGGAATACATTTATATATGTATTCCTTCACTGGCAGGTTGGAAGTATTATTTGCTTAATCGCGTGAAACGTTTTTTACCACGCCTATGCGACTATTATCATTGTGGTATTGAACTCACATCCTATTCCTAAGATGAAACAGTCCATATAGCCTAGTTACTGTTTCACCGTTGAGTTGCGACAAGTAATAAAATACATCGTCCATTACAATGTATTCTTTTTTGTTTCATTTTGACGCTTTACCGCTTCTTATCTGCATCTTCAAATATAAA
This sequence comes from Euprymna scolopes, assembly GCF_053919585.1. Lineage (NCBI taxonomy): Eukaryota > Metazoa > Mollusca > Cephalopoda > Sepiida > Sepiolidae > Euprymna > Euprymna scolopes. The sequence goes on along the minus strand of NC_136496.1, from coordinate 17,403,058 downwards.
ACCTCCCTATTTGATTCTTGTTACTTAATTAAATATAAACCTAATAAGGTAGCACCTTCGTATGCTATCGATAATTATTCTGCATTTTTATATGATACCGCCTCTTTTGCGCAAAAATTATTCTAGTTCATTGTACTCACCGTGTAATTCCTACTAATTATTTGTAAGAGGCATCATCATTGTCTTGGCTAGAATAAACATACTTGTTTCACAGTAATTGGAGTCGAAATTATTTTTTTTATAGAATTGACTATATCCAAAAATGGCTGTATAACCCTCTCTGTAACTTTGAACCCGAGATACCGTATTTCCTGACCAAAAACCTCAGACTTCGTAACCTTTAACCTAAGATTGTGTTTTAAGACCTTACATTTGCTTTACATGGGCTTCCTTTGCATATGAGAATGTTACAATCACATCCACATACGGCTACGCTATTTCTTCTTGTTTTTGTAAAATTATGGCTATAATATCCTGCAAGGCCCCGGGGGCGTTCGAAAATCTGAACAGAATTACGTTTAATTCGACATCCCCCGGCAGGTGAACGCAGTTTTTTCCTTATCGTTAGCATTAATCGGTAGAGGTTAAAGTCGGGGCGTAGAGTGAAATGAGGGTAAGGTGTCTAGCTCGCGTGATAGGGATGCGGTCAGTCATCAGGCGCTCACTGATGGTTTTGGGAACGAGGCCGTGCTGCTGCCCCAGCTGGGAAGGAATGGCCAAGCTGACACCATGGATTCGTGGCTCCTCTGGGGTCCTGCCTCTCCAGAAGATGGTGTAGTTCATTCCATATGAGTTGGGATGCGGTGGTTCTAAACATGCCCCTCCAGTCACAGATATAGCTGCCGAGCTCTTGTGTCACGGCACTGTAATCAGATAGTGAACATTCGCCGTTTGAATGCAGTCGCGGGTTAAGGGTTTCCAGCTTATCCAGGCCTGCCCCTTCACACACAGCAGTGTCGCCTCAGGAGTAATTCTCTTTTTTTGTATTTCTAGGGGTTGAAGGTGACGTCAGAATGCCAGTCGCTAAAGTATTTTGTTTAGGTGGTCGTGGTGATTGCTGTTAAAAACAGATAGGACAGGTAGCTTCTCCAAAGTTGGTTGCATCGGCTGCCGGGTTCTTAGTTTATCAATACCCGTCTTGTCGCCTGCCCGACAGGCACTGCCCTCTTCCGTTGGAGCTGGGGAGCTCCACCGTTGGGGTTTGATTTCGGTGTTTTTCCTTTCCCTACCCTTCGCCTAAAAAGGCATATAGTGCAAGGCAGCAGGATATATATATATATATATATATATATATATATATATATATATATATATATATATATATATATATTGTATGTGTGTGTGTGCAGAGCTAGTTGGCCGTTGACCACAAGGAGGATTCATCCGCCCTTTGATTGTGATGAGAAGGGTTGCTAGTTTCCCAGCAGGAGGTAAAACAAGACCTTATAAAGGGCGGAATATTATTATTATTATTATTATTATTATTATTATTATTATTATTATTATTTTTATTATTATTATTATTATTATTATTATTATAATTATAATTATTATTATTATAAATAATACTACTACTACTACTACTACTACTACTACTAATAATAATAATAATAATAATAATAATAATAACTAGTAGTACTCGTAAACATTCCAGGACAGATTATATTTTTTAAACACATTATAATGAACCAAATATAAAATAAAACTAATTTAAAACAACATGTAAACAAATTCCGTTTTTTAACCCTTTAAAGCTAAAATAGTTGATTTTCAATGAAATTTCGGTTTGTTTTTTCTTTCAAATAAAAACATTTTTTTAAACTTTAATCTTCCGGGATCAGTTGTCACCTATGACGTTCTACTAAATTTAATTCCTACGCTGCGGCCATCTCTTCCACGTGTTCAATTAATATTGCGTCTGGAAAATATATAAGGCCAAATTTTTACTTTCTTTCTTACCCGACGACAACTGTTACAATGGTCGATTATGCTGAAAATCAATATCACAGTAAACTTATAATTTAGCATCTTAAAATGTTTACAAAATATTCAATTTAAACAAATTAATTAGAACAAAGTTTTTTTTTTGTATAATTGTATAAAAACATGTGCCAATTTGGTCATGAGTGAAAACATCCGATAATTCAACGTGTCTAACATCTCGTTAGATACAAATAATATTTAGTCATACATTTTTCCGATGCTAAAATAAAACATTACTAATATGGCATTCATGAAAAGCTGACTAGGTCATTACTGACATAGCATATAAACAAGTACGTTTGTCTGTGCATAATGTACCACGTTATTTTCGCTAAGATTTTGCTAAAGATCTAATCATTAGGTGGCTATTTTAACTTCCTACAAATTTAAAATAAGATTTTTTTTCTTCCCAACTTCTAATAGTTGTTTTGTTTACATACGTTAGAGAATATGGGGTAAGAGAAGTTTTAATGATGTTACCATGCGACTCCTTTTTTCGAAGGGGAATATTCATCCGGTCACGATTGAGAGATTGCCATGAAGTAGAATTTCGATTTAGTAGAATGTTATAATTGAAAGCTGATCCCGGACGATAAATGTCATTAAAAAGTTTCAAAAAACAAATGTAAATAATAGGGATATTTAAGCAATCTACAATATCCCTCAATTTAACTTATTAATTATCGTGTCCTAGCTGAACGAAATTGCTATTGTTGCTAATGTTGATTGCATGAACAGATTAGGAAATTGTATTCATTGTAAATTCGTGAGAAGTGGATCTATCACCATACGTTCCCTTTAAAAACACGCCAGTTGGACTTTTATTAAGTACAATACTTAATAGATTTTTTTAAAGGAGAGAAGAGACGATTTTGTGGAAGCGTTGTCGGCAGCTCCCGTTACTCTTGCTTCTCTTTATTTGTCATTCAGTCCTGATTTTTTTAATGAGGGATTTTTCTGACAAAGGGAGAAGAAAAACTGTATTCAAGGTTGGCAGTATTTTGCGTGAGCAGTCGGCAGAGATGGCGGACATTTTCTGTTCTATGTCTAACCTTGTAGGCATGTCACTAGTAAGGGTGCTGGAGGTAAACGTTTTACCTGGCCTGACGTTATCCGCCTGATAGTCAAGGTCCCGAACCTTGGATTAACCACTAAGGAAGCTGTCCTATCAGCAGGTGCAAAGTACTGTGGCTGCTGTATTGCCATTTGGTGAATGGATTCTGGACCATGCAGTTGTCTCTGGTGGGTCCTCTCGATGCCATACTAGTGGGTAATTGTTAAGGCTTTATCCTATCATGTGCTACAAACAAATTCTTCGTTACTTTTCTCTCTTTGTTTCCCCTCTCTGTCCTGCGCTAAGCAAATCTGACGACCTAGTCCACAAACTCCAAAATTCTATCATGACAAGTTTCAATAACAAATACAGGATTAAACCCGGATCTGAAACTTCCAATGTAGACCCCCACTACCATGCCCCTTCTCCAACATCAGGGGTCTACGTTCTTACCTTCCAGAGGTTGAAGCCCAATTACAGGAGACTAAACCGAACCTTTTCTTTTTAAGTTAAACTGGAATTGGACAGGCTATTTCCCTAAATGAGTTCGTAATTAAAGGATACTGTAACCTAACTTCCAAAACTGACCCCCAAGATAGCCATGGGCATGGAATATGTGCCTATATAAAAGATGGCTTTCCATGTGGAAGGCACATCTCCAGAGAAGATCCTAACTTACCCTATATGTGATTACGAGTAGCACTAGCTCACACTACGGTATTTATATTTACTCTCTATCGCCTCCATAACAGCGGAGTTACTATCTTTAAAAGCATATCTGAGAAAATTGACCAAGTTCTATCAACATATCCTTCAGCTAACATTCACGTATGTGGATACCTCAATGTTCACAATGTGGAATGGTTGACCCACTCCAACATGACCGATGATGAGGGGAGATTCTGTCATGATTTCTCCATTGCTTATGACCTCACTCAGATTGTTCAGGAGCCCACCCATGTGCCCGACAATTACGGCCAGTATGCAAGTCTCCTAGACCTTTTTCTCACAACTTGCCCTGAACTATGTTCACTTTCCGTTCTGTCTTCTCTTCGATCTTCCGATCACTAATTTGTATCAATTAAGATAAACATGAAATGTAATAAGTCCTCAGACGTGCCTCTCTATCAAACAGTATATAGATACACTATGGCTGACTGGGATAGTTTCCGTACATTTATATCGGATCTTCCTCTACGTTCCATGTTAAAAAGGATCTGTCGTGTATAGTATCAGACCTGACAGAATGGTTAATTGTTAGTATAGACAATTTCATACCCTCTAAAAAGTTTCAGAAAAAACCTAACAGCCATCCAGTGTTTTCTCCAGAATGTGCTGCTGCTATTGCGCACAGAAATCACTTTTTCCACAGCTTCCAACGTAATAGATGTATGGAAACTACAACCGCTTTCAGGACTGCCAGCAACAATTGTAAGAAAGTAATGAAGAACGCAAGAGAGATGTATACTCAGTATGTCAACTCCAAAGTAGCTGAGCAACGGCTTTGTTCTCACCAGGTTTGGCAAATAGCAAACAGAATCCTGAACAAAAGCGTATGCTCTATCCCAACTATCATCATTGGACCTGCATCAGACAAAGCCAAACCATTTGCCAAGAACTTTGCAGCTAATTCTACCCTTTGCGACCAAGGCCACAAACTCCCAATATTTCCTCCTGTATCAGAAAACACACTATGTGATATACAAATATCTGTATCTGATGTTGCCAAGCTAATCTAAAACCTTGATTCCAGTAAATCAACCAGCCCTGACGATATTCCAATTATAGTACTCAAAAAGATTCAACCAGAACTAGCACCCATACTTACAAAACTGTTTAAACGTTGTCTTAAGGAGAATTGCTTCTCACCACCCTGGAAATTCTCATCAGTATGCCCTGTATTTAAGAATGCAGGTGATCGTTCATCCCCCTCTCAGTACAGGCCACTAAGTATCATGTGCGTCATGAGTAAGTCGCTGGAATCTGTGTTAAATACAGAAGTAATCAACCATCTCAGAAAAAATAACCTTGTTAGTGACACACAATATGGCTTCCGTTCTGGTAGATCTACAGCAGATGTGCTTACAGTTATATCTCATAGGATTAGCGAATCTCTCGACAGAGGAAACTTTCTAGGTCAATTGCTCTTGACATATCAAAGGCCTTTGATAGGGTATGGCATAAATGTTTACTTCACAAGATCTCCAGCTATGGTATTGCTGGAAATGTCGTCTCAATTATTAAATCATTTCTCTCTGATAGGTTCATAAGAGTAGTAGTTGATGGGCAAAAATCAGAAACTCACAGTATAAATGCTGGAGTCCCTCAGGGGTCGATCCTAGGCCCAACTCTTTTCCTTACATCATTCGTAGACATTTTTGCTGATGACACTTCCATCTATGGTAGCCCATCTAAGACAGTAAACGACCAAGTTCTCTCCGATTCTCTCTCCTCTGATCTTGATCACATTGCACAATGGGGAAAGGAGTCGCTGGTTACTTTTAATGCATCTTAAACCAAGCTTCTATCTTTACATCATCAACGTTCTGATCCCCATCTGACATCAATTACAATAATGGCTCTCGTCTTGGGGAGGCCTCAAGTTTTGACAGGCTTCTGGGCTTGACCTTTACTCCTTATCTTAAATGGAACACGTACATCAAATCTGTTTCCAGGGCCGCTTGAAAAATGGTCGGATCCTTCTATCGATCCAGGAGATATCTCACTGCTGATGCAATTCTCTATCTATATAAGAGCCAGATACGTCCAGGGATTGAGTACTGTTGCCACATCTGGGCAGGAGCTGCTAGAAAGACTTGTCCTGCCTTGATAGGGTTCAAAATAGACTTCGTGACCTGGTGGGAGATGTCCTTTTCTCTTCGCTGCAACCTCTGCCTCACACAAGAGATGTTACGAGTTTGTCTCTGCTTTATCGTTATTTTCATGGAAAGTATTCAACTGAGCTTCAATCTATGGTTCCCCTTCGCCAAACTTTCACAAGAAAGCTGAAAACATTATCAATAATTTTCCCCAATCTTTATCTATACCTAAACCTAAACATAGATTCCATGATCAAAGCTTCTTTCTTAGAACTGCACGCCTGTGGAATTGTCTTCCATTTTTCTGCTTTCCAGCTTTCTATAATATAGTTGTCTTCAAGTTCAACGTGAACAAGTTTCTGATGAGCCGTTCCACTTAAGTTAACAAATTTACCGAACTTCAATTACTATCGATCACTATAATTTCCTTTTGACTACTCTACACACTTTAACCCTCATCCTTAAGTGGCCTATCGGCCTTGATAAGTGGTGACGTCTATGTAAAAAAAACTAAATGATGTGCATGTAATGTTATTTTTCTAAAACAAAATCTCTAAACTATTAAAACAATATCAAAATGGCTGACTTGATTACGAAGAAATTGAAATTCATTTTGAGTACTTATTACAATTGGCACATTGGTGTCACTTAAAAGTAAAAAAAATACATAAAGTCTGCATGCTGTACGTAATCGTTACAGAACGAAGATATATTCCAAAAATTACGAAATTGATTAAATTGACTAATGTCTTTAATAAAATGTTCCAAGCAGACCTTAAAAATCTTTTCACCGGACCAAAAAGACGAATTACTTCAGAAATATCTACAACTTAGATTTCTACTCTGTGATGTGGATTATCCAATATACAGCTTGGATCTCATTACCTCACTGCTTTAAAGGACAGTCACCTATGATTTTACCGCGCAATTTGGAACTAAACCTTTATATCATTTTTTTTTCAATTTCCCCTGCTATTTGGCATCAATTTAATAAATTTTTGATTATGATTTATCTGTCTAACTGACTTTAGAAAATAGGTTGAATACCGTTATATCTATTTACTAATGTTTTTCAATTTTATGAAAACGCTTCTCTGCGAGAATGAGTGTGAATAAAGCTACTCAAAATCGTGCGAATATTTCAGTACCTGAGTTTTGGTGCTTGTTTCTTTTGCAACTAACAAGCATACAAAGTTATGTCTTGGTCGCTTACTCATTAGATAAATAGCTGAGAAACAATAGGAAAATATTATTGAGAAAAATATATTATTAATAACAATTTATAATTTTTTTATAAATATATAATTTATCTATAAGTAACTTACATTTCAATCGTTATATATATATATATATATATATATATATATATATATAGAGAGAGAGAGAGAGAGAGAGATAGAGAGAGACAGGGAGAGAGAGAGGAAGAGAGTCAGAGAGAGAATGAGAGGGGGTTGAATTAAACCTTACTCCTCTATTTGAAATTACATACAATGGTAACAATAAATGAATATAAAAAGAAAGATTTTTTTAAATAAGCGGTTATATGGCAACCAGATTCTCATGTTGACTAGGATAAGCATCAGCTCAATTACAAAGACATTCTTACGGAATTGTAAGTATCACTTTATATATCCGCAATTCAGTTTTTATATTTTCATTGTGTTGATAGAATAGTCTGTCTCCCGCAACGCCAGAGGAAATATATCACAATGGCGTTAGTCCTGGTTTGGAGCTATTAATTGAGTGTCCTGTTTGTCCTGACGATAATTGGTTGGAATTAGCATCTTTTACAAATAGAAAATCAGTGGTGGCTATGATAGGTGCCAGCCTTAATTGGAATCCTCCTGAGTGAAATCGTCTGTGTTCAACGGTCTGACATTATTTTGCACTGGCGTAATGTCTGACATAAAATTGAGAGTATTTACTGTCAATTCATTACTGGTGTAAGAATTAACGCAAACAGCTGGACACTGGCAATTACGTCGCATGTCACCAAATGAGCGGCACTATCAGCTATTGACGGCTAAGGGTGTCGATGATGCTCACTGCATA
>NC_136496.1:17130150-17390150 GCF_053919585.1 Euprymna scolopes | reverse complement strand
AAGTACATTTTAGGTGGGGGGCATTCCAATCTCCGAAGGGGTTTGCATTACTGTACACATCGATTCGAAAAAGTTGTCAAAAACAAATATATAACAAATAAATGTTATCAAAGGCAAGATAAGTTACTTTTCTGCCAAACTGGATATATTTTTCGTGTTTTTATTCAATGTAACATATTTATTCAGCTCGAAAAACATACAGTGTTTACCGATGTATTCGAAAATTTAAGACGGCGTCTCTTAAACACTGTAAGTTTGGAAAAAGGTGTTATATATAAAAAAAAACTATACAAAATACTATTAAAACCCGCCGAATATATGTCAACCTATGTCACAGTAACATGTATTGAGCGAGTTTTTAACAGTATTTTATCCGGATTTCTTATTTATAACATCTTTTTCCAAACTTACCGTGTTAAAGAGAGAATAAGACGCCATCTTGAATGTTCCAATACATCGGTAAACACTGTATTGTTTTCGAGCTGAATAAACATGTTACATTGAATAACAACACGAAAAATATATCCAATTAGGTAGAAAAGTAATTTATCTTGCCTTTGATAACATTTATTTGTTATATATTTGTTTTTTGACAACTTTTTCGAATCTATGTGTACAGTAATAAACACCCCACATTTTGACTCCTCCCTTTACTTAAAAATTCACCAAAAATCAGGAAATTAACGAATTTTAATGAAAATTGCAGTATTTTTTCAAATAATGATCGCAGAATATAATTAACTAATTATTTTTACTTAACTCTTAGGGAAAATGTTTTATTTTGTTTAAACAAAAATACCTTTACTAAAGTTATGGTTTTCAGTAGTAAATAAAAAACGCGAGAATTTATTTTTGCTTTTTATAAAGCATCGTCATTTGTAATAATAAAAAATAATTTTTACAGTAACATTACGAAAAAAGCCCCTAAGTCCGTATTAATGTATTCGATATAACTCGAAGAAAAATGAATTATCGTATACTATTCAGGAAATTAAAGATTCAATTAGATTCCTATTTCAGTAACCTAAATTATTTAGGGTGAAATGAGTTGAGGAATGTATAGCCAAACCTTAATATTTTTTTGGTAAATATCCAGATACGCAACTACAGAACACCGACCACTCTAATTTGGTTGGGGTGGGGGGCAAATATATAATAAATAAATGTTATCAAAGGCTAGATAAGTTACTTTTCTTCCTAACTGGATATATTTTTTGTGTTTTTATTCAATGTAACATATTTATTTATTTCAGCTCGAAAAACATACAGTGTTTACCGATGTATTCGAAAATTACAGGATGGCGTCTCACACCCTCTTTAACACTGTAAGTTTGGAAAAAGGTATTATAAATAAACAACTATACAAAATACTATTAAAAATCCGCCGGATATATGTCAACCTATGTCACAGTAACATGTATTGAGCGAGTTTTTAACAGTAGTTTATCCGGTTTTTTATTCATAACATCTTTTTCCAAACTTACCGTGTAAAAGAGAGAATCAGACACCATCTTGAATGTTCCAATACATCGGTAAACACTGTATGGTTTTCGAGCTGAATAAACATGTTACATTGAATAAAAACACGAAAAATATATCCAGTTAGTAAGAAAAGTAACTTATCTTGCCTTTGATAACATTTATTTGTTATATATTTACTTTTGACAACTTTTTCGAATCTATGTGTACAGTAATAAAAACCCATAGTGAGAAAACACGAAACATTATGGAGTTTTTTTAGGGGGGGGGCGGGTAATTAGCGATTTTTGAAAATTTCAGACGCTAAGTTAAAAATCTCTCGATTTTCCTGACATTTCTTTCTCCTGATCTCGCGGGTTTCTTTTTTTAAATCTCAGTTGACAACATTGGATCACTAAAAAACACCACAGGCTTAATGTAAACAGAATGTGTTTACAATATCGGTTAATTTTCAATGGGTTTAATTACATGATTAATGATAATGTAACCATGTGATTGAACTTTAATTTAAGTTAACCACACTTGGTCGCAAAATGAATGCGGACGCTCAAATTGTATACACATTTTGACTCCTTCCTTTACTTAAAAATTCACCAAAAATAAGGAAATTAACGAATTTTAATGAAAATTGCAGTGTTTTTCAAATAATGATCGCAGAATATAATTTACTAATTATTTTTACTTAACTCTTAGGGAAAATGTTTTATTTTGTTTAAACAAAAATACCTTTACTAAAGTTATGGTTTTCAGTAGTAAATAAAAAACGCGAGAATTTATTTTTGCTTTTTTTAAAGCATCGTCATTTGTAACAATAAAAAATAATTTTTACAGTAACATTACGAACAAAGCTCCTAAAGTCCGTATTAATGTATTCGATATAACTCGAAGAAAAATGAATTATCGTATACTATTCAGGAAATTAAAGATTCAATTAGATTCCTATTTCAGTCACCTAAATTATTTAGGGTGAAATGATTTTAGGAATTTATAGCCAAACGTTAACATTTTTTTGGTAAATATCCAGATACGCTACTACAGAACACCGACCACTTTAATTTGTTTTTTTTTTGGGGGGAGAATGTGATGTTGGGGCGCGCGCCCGCCCCAAACATCACATCCGACCCCTTCCGCTCGCGCCCCGGATGTACGAAGTAAAATCTTTGGAAAATGTTTAATGGCGTTCTTTTCGGTAAATGTCGGTGCGTTACTTACGGAATATTTGACAATTCGATGTTCCAGGTTAAAAAAAAACAGATACATTACCCCCCTACTCAAACTTGGTGTGCTTTCTTTTCTTATTTAATTTCATTTTCAGCTAATTTTAAATTTTCCACCCAAAAAGGGCTATAATGTATTTTTGAAAATTAGAAAATTCTATGTCCTGGAAAAATAAAATCCCCCCCCCCAACGTAGTTTGCTTGGTGAAGCCATCGTTTATGCTACAGCGTGCATGCGCGTAGCATAAACGGAAGCTGCAAAATGGTGGAAAGAAGTTCGTGGGTTCAGGGGTAAATTCCATGCAAACGGTAAATTTTCCCCAAGTTTGACTATCAGATTCGTTGTCAGCGACCTCAATTACCTATAAAAAACAAATGAGAGTGGTCGGTGTTCTGTAGTAGCGTATCTGGATATTTACCTTTTTTTTCTTGCTTAAAAAATAGCATTAATACAGTAAGTTAGGTAACCTGACTTTTTCGTTTAAAAATGGAATTATTTCCCTTTCGTTATTAACTTTAAAAAAAAAAAATTTTAATAAATATTTTGTGTTTTATATACATAAAGTACAATTGTTGAATGTTACTGCTTTGATTATATTCGTTTTCGGGACACAATTAAAAAATTAAGAAAGATTAAAATGAAGCAAAATTTAAGTTTCCGTTCCATTTTTACAACAACCGTAAAACAGTGCATACTCAGCAAGTTTTATCGTAATTTATAAGCATATTGAAACACTAAATCAACATTTTATTTATTTCTTTGCATAATTAATGATGGAAGTATTTTTCTGTTTATTTTCTTAACATCTGTTAAAAATAAATAAACAATGTGTACATTCTCTTGACAAAAAGAATCAAACTTTCTCTACTTTCACACTTTCACATGTGTTCCATTTTAACAAACTGAGCCACAGCAACGCGTGGCCGGGTACAGCTAGTATATATACATATATATATATATATATATATATATATATATATATAACTTGATTTTATTCAGTCAGAATCGGAACCAAACCCAAACTTATGAAGAATTCTTAATAATATTATTTATAAAATAGTTTATTTTAGTGGCATCAGCTATAATCGAAACCGAAACCAAAACTTATGAAAAGAACTGAATACATCTGAAAAGTTTTTCTTCTTTAGTAAAATTAAAATACGGCCATTTTGTATAATGTTTAGGAAATATAAAAATGCTTCTGAATTACCAAAAAAATCATTTTATTTTTCTATATTAGTATATAATGTTGTCCCCTATGGTTTGATTTTTGATAATACCATAGAAACTTTAAAATGAAAGATGTCTCACATTATTAAAATATAGTTTTGGAAGAAAAACCTTATGCCACAAAATGAAATGATTACAGGGAAGATGTGTCCGAATCAATAAAATTCAGATTCGCATTGCAGTATTTACAAAATAACTTTTTGCTAGTTACAATTAAGAATTTATTCCGACTGTTTACATATATTCCGAAGGTTAACAAATTTATGACGATTGACAAAATATACCAATCGTGTTCACATATTTCGACTCAATATATAGCTTCTATAAAACAACTAAGATCAAAAATATTTACTCTTTCTAAAATAAGACATATTGCCATAATAGATAAAATCATAGATACCCCATAGGAAAATATAATTTCTCCTCCTGCGGAACAGGGCGCAAATAAGACCAGTGAAAGTGTCAAAGCAAGAATTGAAGCACATGATATCACACGTAATTTCCCCAATGATTTACCTTTTTTTTTCGCAGCTTCCATTTCTCAGAGGTAATTTGAACACCGCAGATTTATCAGGCATAAATTCAGACAAAAGTTTATAGAAACTAGAAGTAATTGTAAGAAAGGAAAAACAACAACTAAAATAAAATACATTGAAACTACCAGAAAATGCATTGAAGCGCAGAAATTTGAAACCCGTGATTCCTGTAAAGTCTACAACAGTGTATTAAAGAAATGTTCAATAAACAATTCTCCTACTATGCAACAACGATGAGTTTCTTTGCACGGAAACTGAGAAAGCTTATACGTTTACTCATAAGTTAGCGAAAAACTGTAGTTTGCACGCAACAACCACTCCCTGCTTGATTCTTCTACGGAGAGAAACCACACTTGATACTCTAGAACATCACCCCTCCCGTAGGTCATTATATTATAAAACATAGACACTAAAACGTATATAGACCTGATTTAATCTCAGATGCACTACTAAAAAACGGTCCGGTGTGGTTACTCCAGTTCACTCTACACTCCACAACAAATGCGTAAACGAATCATACTTTTCCACTGCTAGAAAACTGCTTCTATTGTACCAGTTTAAAAGAATTCTGGCGAAAGAATTGATCCATAACATTGTCGCCCTGTTAAATTCCCGCCTTCTTTTGTCAAAATATTTGATTCCATAATAATCAAAGCTCTCGCCCACCACCTTACCGTTGCTAAATCTCTGTCTGACCATCAATATGGTTTTAGGAAGCCTATTCTACCGCAGATATTCTAACTGTAATCTATGAACATATGTACCATGCACTGCATATAGCAGCGGAGGAGATGCCAGAAACCTTAGATATATATCTAAGACTTTTGTAACGGTTATGGCACGATATTCTTCTTGTTAAAATCAGATCGTATGGTATTATTGGACGAATACTCAACATAATAAAATCCTTCTTAAACAGAAGAGAGTCCTTGATATCCGTACGTCTAAACAATATTATATAAGTGCGTATGTGGCTCAGGAGTCAATGCTTATACCTTTATCCTACTGATATTCATAAATGCTTTCCTTGATAAAATGGTATCGGGATAGGTATATAAACTGACGACACCGCACTATATTACAGGCAAGAAGGGAAAACAATGAACACATATCCAAGGCAATGACGAAAAACCTTGAGGAAGACCTCCTGTATGTAGTGAGATAGGGTCAAAAATAGATAGAAACGTTCAATGCTGCCCAGACAAATCTCGTTCCTTTAATAATTACAAGAAACGTTATCAACCACTAATAAATATGGCTGAAGCTACATTGCCTAAAAGTACGTTGTTCAAACTCCTCGGCTTAATGTTCATATGTAACACGAGTTTTAACAAATACATCAAGAGGATTGAAAGTATCCTGTATCTCTACAAGGCCACTAATCGCACACGTATGAATATTGAATATCGCATTTAAGCTGGTGTATCTCCTACTAGCTAAACACTCCTTGACAGTGTTCAAAAGAGAATTGCCAAACTTGTTGCTCTTGCACTGCCATCTAAGTTTAAACATCCGCCCGGTGACGAAATTTTGCATCAATCTGTCTGTTTTATATATATTGTATTGGTGGATGATGAACTACATATAGCAAAATATAAAATGTAAACATATTATACGAGAAAAAACTACAGTATATATATATTTTTTTATTTTTATAAACTGTGTGAACGAAAGATTATACTTGCTAATATTGTCAAATAAACAATTTTAAGGAAATGTTTTCAAGACGAGGTCGCAGGAACATTTCTTATAACATTTTTTGCTTAAAAATATAATAATTTCATTTCAAGCATTTTATGATGTTTTCATGTATTTTTTGTTGATGAAAGAAAAATTGTAACAGAGTTTCTCTTTTTAAAGTCCCACTTCCTTTTTAGGTGTATTCGGTTCATGGTTTAGGTTAAGTGTTACTTATTTTAAAGTATTTATTGGTAAAATATTAAAGGAAAAGTGAGTGGACAGGGTTTTTTTTTCCGAGATTGGGTGATGAAAATCCCTGTCTGTCTTCGACACTTCACATTGGAACCTCTACACACATAGCTGTGGGTATTGCTCCGTTTTTGCTGGGCTGTACTTGTTACCACATGCTGCACATTGTATTGATTTTCAGTTGTTTCCGCCGATTACAAAAGTCAATTACTGTATCCGGTGTGTAGATGTTATTCCAAGACGGTATATATTAATGTGTACTCGTCTGTTCACGACTGACTTACATATAAGATACGATGGAATCCTTTTTTTTACATAGGCATAACCACTTATAAAGGCGAAGAGGTCACTCGCAAATAAGCGTTAAAGGGTGCACAGTAGAAATTGGATAATATAGTAATCGTTAGTAATGGAAATTCAGTAAAGTTATTAAATTATATGGAACGGCTAATGAAAAAACTTGTTTACATTAGACTTGAAGCCAACCATATTGTAGTCAGCTGGAAATCAGAAATACGGAAATAAATTCCATAGGCCTGCAGTTCTAAGAAAGAAGCTTTGTTCAATGTCTCTACATTTAGGTTTAGACAAAGATTAAGTGTGAAGGAAATTAGTGATAGTGTTTTCTGCAAGACGGGTGTTTCTTGTAGAAAATTTGGCGAGGGGAGCATGGATTGAAACTCAGTCGAGAACTTGCTGTGAAAATAACGATAAAGCACAGACAAACTCGCAATATCTCTTCTTTGAAAAAGAGAGTGCAGGGAAGGGAATAAGACATCCCATATGAGGTTACGAAGTCTATTTTGAACTCTACCAAGGCAGGCCAAGTGCTTTCTAGCAGCTCGTGCCCAAATGTGGCAACAGTACTCCATCTTTGGACATATCTGGCTTTATATAGTTAGAGAATTGCATCAACAGTGAGATATCTACTGGATCGATAGAAGGATCCCAACATTTTCCAGCGGCCTTGGCAACAGATGTAAGGTATGTGTTCCATTTAAGATGAGGAATAAAGGTCAAGCACAGAAACTCGTAAAAATATGAGGTCTCCCTAAAGCGAGAGCCATTCATTTAAATTGATGCCAAATGGGGATAAAGCAATAATGATGTAAAGATAGAAGCTTGGTTTTAGATGCACTAAAAGTAACAAGCCACCTTTCCCTATTGTGCCTGATCAGAGGAGATTGAATCTGAGAGAACTTGATCGTTTACGGTCTTAGATGTGCTACCATAGATAGCAGTTTCATCAGCATAAATGCCTACGAATGATGTAATGATGTGATTTGGAAGATCATTAATATAGATCAGAAAGGGAGTTGGGTCCAGGAATGACGCCTCATGGATTCCAGCATAAATACTGTGAGCTTCTGATTTCTGCTCATTAACTACTACTCTTATGAATCTATCAGAGAGAAATTAATTAATAACTAAGAAGACATTTCCAGCAATACCGTAGATGGAGATCTTGTGAAGTAGACCTTTATACCATACTCTTTAAAAAGCATGTGATATGTCAAGAGCAATTTCCCTAGAAAGGTAGCTCCCGTCGAGAGATTCACTATTCCTATGAGATGTAACTGTAATCACATTTGCTGTAGATCTAGCAGAACGGACACCATATTGTGTGCCACTAAGAAGGTTATTTTTTCTGAGGTGGTTGATTACTTCTCTATTCTACACAGATTCACGCAACTTAATCATGACGCACAGGTGACTTATTGGAATGAACTGAGCGGAAGATGAGCGTTCACCAGAATACTTACAGGGCATACTGATGAGATTTTCCAAGGTGATAAGAAGTAATCCTACTTACCGTTTAAATAGGTTTGTAAGGATGGGCGCTAGTTCTGCTTTACGCCTTTTGAGTACTATAATTGAAATACCGTCAGGGAGGTTGTTTTACTGGAATCAAGGTTTTGATTAGCTTGGCATCATCATGTACAGATACTTGTATATCACATAGCGTGTTTTCTGATACGGGAGGAAATGTTAGGGGTTGGCGGCCTTGGTCGGAAAAAGGTTTAATTAGCTGCAAAGTTCCTGGCAAAGAGTTTTGCTTTGTCTGATGCTGACGAGAATACGGCAGGCCCATTTATGATAGTTGGAATAGAGCACACACTTCTGTTCAGGATTCTGTTTTTTATTTCCCAGACCTGGTGGGTACCAACCGCTGCTACATTGTACTTGACAAACTTAGTATATAACTGTGGCTACCGTAATATGATGGCCTAGCGACGACTATAATTTAGTCTGGTGACGTTATGAACATCGGTCTGTTGAAATTTGGTCACGTGTCCCATGACTAAACCGGAAGTAGGTTTAAAGTTTTGGTGGGTTAGATAAATTTAAACATGCCGTCGAGATGTATAGTTCTAAAATGCCGAGGTAACTTCGATAATGGACCAAAAGTTACCGTGTTTTCATTTCCCCCCAAAAAGGAAATAATTTATCAGTGGAATAATGCAATACAAAGAAAGATTTTACTCCATCTAAATATAGCAGATAACTGTTAAAATGTGTGAGATATTTAAAAAAAACGCGACTTTTTTATTTTTATTTATTTATTTTTTAGAACGTATTTTAAAATAAAAATGAAAGTAGGTATATAAAAATGGATTTTACATGTGATTTAATTTATGTGCTGAAATAATAAATAATTATTTAGAAACTTATTTTAAATGGGGAGTATGGTGAAAATATTATGTACTTTCACCTAACAATTTAAAAAAAAGTTATATCGTAAAAACCGAATTCCTTGTTTAAATAATTCTAAATAAGAAAAAGCATATATTTTTTAGTTCAACTATTTTACTATTGCAATCTTTATATCAACGTGAAATAGATTAAACTTTTTTAAAAAGTTTATGACCATTTTTGTTATCCCAAAAGCTTATTAATGATTATTTGTGGTAAATGTCGTTACCCTGTAAGAGTCAGAAGTTTGGAGGATATACTTCCAAAATAACCTATTAAAATTAAAAAAAAATAATAGAAATATTATAATTTATTTAAAAAAATGTGCTTACAAAATGCCGGCAATAAGAAAAGTAATATTTCTATTATTTTTTAAACAATGTTAATAATTTATTTTGTAAGTATATTGCATAAAGAAAGTAAACAACCCATTTTCAACGGGGAAACTACGAGTTTTGTATGTTATTCGCAGTTTTTTGTTAGGGTTGTCAAAAATTCCACCAAAATTATGATACTCCTATTGGCACTGTAAACGAAAATAACGTTTAAAATTACGGCAAACGGTAGTTCCCAATATATGAAGACATGTTAGTTTTAAAAAATGGCGGATCGCTTTTCTATAAAATAAAATTACGTAAAATGAGCACCCACTTTATGACCATCGTTTTTTAGGGCGCTATCTTTTTACCAAATAAAAGCTAAGAAAAATGAGTATGGCCACCTTTATGGAGGGGTTGTGAGTCAACGTACAGGGAACACAGTTTAACATAAAATGAGCACCCCCCTTTCAAAAAGTGTAAACAGAATTTTTGTCGGAGAGAGGAGGGGGTCAACTGTAGGGGCTCATTTTACGTTTAGTTGTGTTCATTCCTTCATCAAAGAGGCACTTCCTCTTGTTTTAGGTGAAAATGTAATTTAAAAAAATGCTCGTTGCCCATGTAAAAAGAAAAAAAAACAATTGGCCATTAAATGTGGTGGTCGTTTTAGTTTAAATTAGCCCCCCCCCTGTTTTTTACTAACATCTGTTTTATATCTTGGAATCGACAAGGTTGCCGTAATTTTAAACGTTAGTTTCGTTTTAAGCACCCCGAAACCTATAAAAGTCGTAATTTAAAAGGATTTTTCGATGGTGGGCTAATTCTGCACATTTACCTTTTTTTATTTTATCGTTTTTTGTCATGTAATTTTCTTCTTTGTTTATTAAATCAAACATGGTACGATTTTGTGAACTTGATTTTCGACCTGAAGACATACAGCGAGATGTATCCGCATGTTATGAAAGGACTGGAAAGACAATTAGTGCTAAATTAAAAATCCCTATCTTAAGGATGGTTCTATTTCTTGAATATTACCAAACTGTCCCTCCTATTTATCGCCATCAACAACTTTTAGAGAGCCTCCCAACGCAAATAAAATGCGTTTAGAAAATTATGCCCTTACTCCTGCATTATGTGAAAGTGTTGCTTACTTTCCATAATATTGGTGATTTAGAAAAAAAAAATAGCGTTTATAGATAAGAATTATTGAACTTCTATTAGGCAAGTCAATACCATCATTATATGCCATATAAAGAGATTCCCATCCCCCAAAATAAAAATACCTATTGTTATTTAACCGGACTTGACAATTAGAGTATTCTGTAGTGATGTGGAAATGAGGGCTATAGGGGAGTATAGAATTCCTAAACATGTAACAGAGGAAAAGACTCTGCAGATTTGGATGGAAAACATGAAAATAATGGACATCGAAGTACAGGAAATGAAAACGTCTAATATAAGTTATTTATTAAAATTAATCTTATCATTTTTGCTATTAGTGTAAGATGGATCATTAAAATATTTTAATGCCATTAAGTTCATATATGAACAAATTAACATAATGGCAATGAATAAGGTTTATTATTCGAGTGAAATGATAGTATTTTCTTCCTTATTCATAACCGCTCCCCTAGAGGGTGCAGACTGTTAGGGGGCACTAAAATGTAATTGTACCATGCTATTCAACCAATCGTAGATTAACCTTATCAACTTCTATGAATCCTGCCATTGAACAACACGATAACAATTTTCTCATGTATATTAAAATTAAGTTCAAGTTACTAAAGCAGAATGGCATCACAGTATCTTTATTTGTCGATGAAATACATCTTAAAACTTATCTTTATTATAAAGGTGGTAATATTGTTGGTTTAGTTAACAACAACAATGAACCTGCCACAAGTGCATTTGTTTTATGCTTAGCAGTGTATTCTCACAATATAAGGATGTTGTGCATTTTATGCCAACTAAATGTCTTCTAGCTGAGAACTTATATGACATAATTAAACGTGTAATAATTGACTTAGAAGATATAGAGTTTAAGGTAGTATCCGTTATAACAGATAATGCAATAAATAAAAACGCTGTCTTTCTTTTGTAGGCCATAAAAGCTTTCATTATATATCCCCATCCAGTTAGAACGTCTAGGCCTCTTTTCTTCTTATTCGACTCAGTGCATATATTAAAATGCATTAGAAACAATTGGCTTGGCCAAAAAATAAACGTAAATGCATCATGCTCCCAATGTTTTATTACAAGGGAAATCATGAATTAGATAACATCCTCAGTGCTCCATTTTCTAGTTTACATAAACTTTATTTCCTAGAATCTCAATCATTTGTGAAATATTGCTATAAGTTGACTTCAAAAGCTTTTTCGCCGACTACTTTTGAATGGCAAAATGTTAATTTGGTTTTGCAAATTTCAACAAATGTACTATTGAAGGTTTGCTAACCTTAGGAAAACAGGAATACTTTCCAAATTATGAAGAAATCGCAGAATGCATTCAAATATTTTATATTTGGTGGGCAATACTGAATGTAAAAATATCATACAAAGGTTGTCGACTTCGTAATACATATGCTAATCCACTTACATTAAATAGTGATAATTATAGTTTCCTAAATGTGTTCTGTGACTGGTTAGAAACTTGGAATACTATTCCTGGAAGAACTGGTAAGTTACCAAAGGAAACATATACTGCTTTGCACCATACTACTTACGCAATTTTAGAATTGACTAAATATTGTATAAATGTAGTGAACATGGTGTATATATTAACAGGAAAGTTTCACACAGATAACTTTGAGGCAAGGTTTGGCCAGTATCGACAACTTAGTGGGGAGCAGTATAATATATCGATACGGCAGGTGTATGAATGTGAAAAAAAACTCAGAATGGTGTCAATTTTAAAATTGAGCTTACCAATTAATAATCGAACTATTTAATTGAAATATTTAAAAGAAAGTAATTGGGATGAAATGACAATGGAGCCACAGTTACATGTTTATCAATTTAACATAGATGTAACAGAAGATGATTTAATCAATGCAAGGAAGTACTTCCTGTTATATTATACTTAGCAGGTTATTGCTGTTATGCAGTTTAAAAAAAAAAACAGAAATGTAATAGCTGCAAAAATTTAATATCCGGGTTAGAGGTTGTTGAAGAAATAGCTTAATTAAACAGCTACTACGGAGGTTATCTGCTATACCCAAATGATATAACTAATAATGTTGTCTCATATAATTATATAGTTATAAACAAACTTACAAATTGTGATTCTTTTTTGCATTCGGTTCATCAGAGAAAATAACTTTAAATATTTTGGCTGATCAAAATCGATTATTGCATGTTGACTGTTGTGATAAGGGTCGCATTATTCATCAAATTGAAAAAAAATGCTGATATGGAGTTCATCGAATTCGCTCATAAACAATTTTTGTCGCAAAGAGAATGATAATATTAGTAAAAAATATACATATCAGAAAAAGAAAAATTCAAACTTTTAAAAAAGTCTACAACAAATTTTTGGAAAAGTTTTAATATTCAATGTTTGAAATATTTCTGCCTTAGTAACTTTGTTCATACTAACATGTGTTTGACTTTAATTTTGGCCTTATTGTGTTTATTCAATTAAACTAATTGTCCGTTATTCAGTTAAACATATTTATTGTTCGTTTTTCAGTTAAACTTATGTATTGTTCGTTTTTCAGTTAAACTAATTTATTGTTCGTTTTACAGTTAAACTAAGTTATTGTTCGTATTTTAGTTAAACTAATTTATCGTTTGCTTTATAGTTTTGGTTTATAATTTTTGATTTTTACAATATTTTTTTTTTATTAAAAAATATTTATTGTTCATTTTTATTTATTTATAATGAATAAACTTCAGTTTCATACAAATCAAATCGTATTCCTTTTCTTTGGAAACTTTTTAACAATTTGTCTCTCTTTCAATTCGTTTTTATTATTAATATTTTTATTATCAATATTGGATGAGTTACATACAAAGTATCATGTTTATCATTTTTATCCAATTTTGAAGTTTTCTAATGCTTTCTGTAAAAGGAATGTCTGCTCATGATCGGCAGTCTGTGTTCCACTTATCTTGCTTGCTAGGACCTCTGTTGATGACGTCATTTTTAAGCTGACAGGCTATCTATTACGATGGTCACGATATAACTCTCTTGCATCCTTTATTACTTTTTTCTAGTAATTGCTTACAGTTCTGCAAACTGCTTTAGTCTTAGTACATCTATTACGTTCGAAACAATAAAAAAGTCATTTCTGTGCGCAATGGCAGCAACACATTCTGGAGAGAACCACGGCTGGCTGTGAGGTTTTTGCTGGAATTTATCGAGGGTATGAAATAGTCTATACCTATAATTAACTATTCCCTCAGGTCTGATACTATGGAGAACACATCCTTTTTAAACATGGAACGCAGAGGTAGATCTGATATAAATGTACGGAACCTATTCCAGTCAGCTATAGAGCATCGATATACTGTACGATGGAGAGGTACATCTGAGGACGTATTACATTTCATTTGTATGTTTACTTATACAACAGAGTGATCGAAATATCTAACTGTAGACAGAAAGGAAGCTGAACACAGGGCAAGATATGAGAAAAAGTTCTAGGAGACTTGTATACTGCCCATCAGTATCGGGCACACGGCTTAGGTCCTGTACAATCTGAGTGTGGTAATATGTTTTCTCTATCGCTCCCCTCGGTCTTGGACTCTTCGCTAATCAACTAAGTATCTGACAGCATAGATACAGTATAAGACCTTGATACTAGCGCACAATTACCAACATGGGTGACTTCAATACCAACCACAGTAATCGGCATCGATTCCTACTTTACACTGACGCACCAAGTAGCATAATATAGCCTATCTACATTTCAGTCCCTATAATATACGATTGCAATTCTGACAGGTTTTTCTATATCAGGAAGATGAACATGCCGCATTGTAGATCTATTTATGACTACAGTTCTCGATGATTGTGTAACGTATGCCCATAACCCACTCGGGAATACTGATGACACTGTGATAATGGCAGTAATCACTCTTAATTCTCTACCCAAAACTGAAGAGCTATCGCGCAAAACAACAAAGTATTATAAGAAGGCTGACTGGGAAGCCATCGACGATCTCCTCAGAGATGCGTCATGAGAAAATATATTACCCCCCATTCCCAGTGCGCAAATGAAATTGATGATTGTTCAAAATAGCATTTGAAGCACGTTTCTACGCAGGAATTCCATAGCAACCCCGTATCCCAAATAGTTTACTTTTACTTATGCAGCTACTATTGCTCAAGGGCAGCATGCATAATACAGATTTTTTTTTATTACATTTTCACCCCAAACAAGGCACATTGCCAATTTGGTGTAGGGGGCTACTATCAGGGGATACATCTACTGGGATACTATGTAGGGATTTGGGCAGCGAGATGTTGGTTCACGTTTCACTTGAACTTATGCAAGCCAGTACAGTTGGGGAAGCAGTGACCTGGAATGGAATTCCAAAGTCTAGCACTTCTGGGGAAGAAACTACTGGAGTAGAAAGATCTTTTACATCTAGGGATCTCTACAGTGTGGGGTGGGATTTTGCAGCGTGCCGGGTCTCTCGAGGGTGTTTACGTCGTGGGGGCACAAGTGCTTGCAGTTCATCAGATCATTCACCATTATAATACTTGTAGAACAGGCAGAGGGATGCAACGTTTCGACGATGGGACAGAGACTGAAGCTTAGATGCCAGTTTAGGGCCTATCAGATTTGCGACTCTCTTTTGAACCCTGTCAAGGAGCGAGAGACAAGTAGCCGATGCACCAGCTCAAATATGACAGCAATACTCCATACATTGGCAAATAGTGGCCTTGTAGAGGTACAGGATACTTTCGGGTGTTAGAAGTTTTCTAGCACGGTAGAGAAAGCCCACCTTCCTCGCAGCGGCCCAGGCAATGCTCTCAATGTAATTGTTCCAGCTCATGTTTCTTGTGAACGTTAGGCCAAGGAGCTTGAGAGACGTACTCTCAGATAAAGAGTCGTTGGCCATTGCTATAGGTGGTAGAGAAGATTTCTTGTAATTATTGAATGAAACCAGTTTTGTCTTGGCGGCATTGAACGTGGCCATCCATTTTTTGTCCCCATTCCACTACTGATTGGAGGTCATCCTCTAGTGTTTCTGCCATTACTTTAGATATATGTTCATTTGTTTTTCTGTCGTGCCTGCTATAGAGTGTGGTGTCATCAGCATATATACCCATCTCAGAGGCAATTTTGTCGGGGAGGTCATTTATGAATATCAGGAACAGCAGAGGTCCAAAGACAGATCCCTGGGGTCCTCCCGCATTTATATCATATTGCTTAGATGTACGACCGTCGAGGACAACCTGGATTTTTCTCTTATCTAATAAGAATTTAATTATGTTAAGTATTCTACCAGTTATACCGTATGATTTAATCTTCCTGCGGATACCCTCATGCCATACCCTGTCAAAAGCCTTAGATATATCTAGAGCTACTGCTCTGCCCTCTTCCACTTTGTCCAGTGAATGGAATATGCGTTCAGAGATTACAGTGAGGATGTCTGCCGTGGAAAGGGCTTGTCTAAATCCATATTGTTGGTCGGTCAGGAGTTTAGCATCTGTAAGGTGCTGGACTAGAGCATGGATTATTAAGGTCTCAAATATATTGGCAAAAAGTGGGAGGAGGCTAATAGGGCGATAATTTAATGGGTCAGTTCTTTCGCCAGAATTCTTGAACACTGGAACCACAGAAGCAGTTTTCCGACATCCCGGAAAGCAAGCTTCATTAAGGCATTTGTTGTAGAGTTTTGAGAGAACTGGAGCTATTTCGGCTGAGCATTTTTTTTACTAGAACAGCTGGGATGAGGTCGGCCCACATGCTTTTGAAGTGTCAAGGTTTTTTTATGATAGCATGCACCTGAGCACGGGTGATTATTAGATCGTCAAGCGTGGCGTCTGTCCGCAGAGGAAATTTAGGTAGGGGTGGTTTAGAGGGTCCAGTGTGGAGTTTGAGGCAAACCAACTGGCAAGCATGTTAGCCTTCTCGGTTGCTGAGCAAAGAACCTCGTGATTGTTGGTTAGTGGAGGAATTCTTGATTGCCCATTATCTACTACACTGTTGTAGATTTTTCAGAAGTCACGAGTTCCTAGTTTTTGTGCTTCGATGCGTTTTTTAATGGTTTTCGTAAAGTCTCTCTTAGCTGTCGCTAGTTCTTTCTTAACGTTACTACTAGCTTCTATGTATTTCTGTCTGTTTGATTTGGACGTATGTCGGTTAAAACTGCGGAATGCATGCTGCCTTTGGGCAATGGCAGTTGCGCACGTCGAAGTAAACCATTGGGGAGAGTGAGGCTTGCTATAGAATTTCCGCATGGGAACATGCGCTGCGATTGCAGTTTTGAACCATTCAGTGGTTTCGGTTGCACACTATTCAGCAGGAAGAGAAAAAAATATTTCCCCATGGGGCGTCTCTGATAAGATCTCTGATGTCTTCCCAGTCAGCCTTTTTATTATATCTCGTTGTTTTGAGCACTGACTCTTCAGTTTTGGGTCTAGAGTTTAGGGCGATTTCAACCATTATCACTGCATGATCAGCGTTCCCAAGTGGGCTGTCGGTTTTCGTTACACAGTCATCAGGAACTGTGGTCAAAAATAGATCTAATAATGATGCGTGTTGTTCTTCCTGATCAAAGAAGCGGGTTGGAAAAGTAACAATTTGCGATAGGGAGTGAGATATAGAGAAGCTATGAGTTGTGCTGCCTGCTGCATCTGTGTAAGTAGAGAATACAAGCCAGTTTTTATGATCAATATTAAAGTCACCAAATACATGTACTTGGACGCTAGTGTCGAAGGAGAGTGCTGTGTCTATGCTGTCAGATACTTTGTTTATTATGGTGCAGTCTTGGGTCCAGAGAGAGAGCGGTAGAGAAAGTAAAAGTAGCTAATGTTGTGTTGCATGATTAGTCTAAAGCACATAAAGGCTTGGTAATCTGTATCTAGGTTTCTTGCTCTAGTCAAGGGAAGGGTATTACGAATGTAAACTCCAAGTCCGTGCATATGTCTGTCAGAGTCCTTACGGCAGAGTGGGAGATATCCAGGCATGTTAAAATAGTTAGAGGGGATGGAGGAGTATAGGTTAGTCTCACTTAGTGCTAAGATGTCCGGGGTATTTGTTAGGAGAAATGCTTAAACATCAGCTAAATTAGTTATAAGCCCACGGATATTTGTGAATTCAAGCCTCAAGGGAGGAGGCAAGTTGGATTTGTTTGACCCTAAGCCTAGTTTAGCTTATTTTTAGATTGTACTGTCATCATTTTTTAACGAGTTTCAGTTAGGTTAGGGGAAGCCGAGCAGGAGGTTATGCAGAATATCACATGCATCACAAGTAGACCATCAGCTGACCCTCCATCAACTAGGACTGTGGCCTCAGGAAAGCCCACCGGGGATGAGTGCAGGGTCCCTTTTCATGCGCGCCATGGCACTGCAAACATCCCGATATTATACAACTGTTGATGGAGCAGCCGCTCTACCAAAGAGTTAGGGCTCCTGTACTACCAGTCGGAAACAGCAGCCAGTAACTGTCAATCCGGTACCCTCAATCCATCAGAGGAAGGTCAACCCAATCTAATTGCTCAGTTCATATATGGTCCTCAAGCATTCTCAATTTCCCAGCTTTAGGGGTTGGGTGTGTCGGGAGTAGGGGAAACGGCGTTCATTGCCCTAGACAAGAAACAAGATCTACCAATGGGTGTTTCTGTCGAATGACTGTGATAGTATCTCTGCGCCTGAATAATAGGCAAAGAAGGAGTATGGAAGCCGGGCGATAGGCAGGACCTATCTACTCCTTAAGCAATTTAGGTTTGCAAACCAGTAATTTGCTTGAGTCACCAGCTCTAGGAAGGTTGTCATCCAAGACTAGAGGCCTCCCTCCTCTTTGGTTTAGTTTCAGAGTTGTCCTTCTCCTAGACGGATGATCTGAAAAGATCTCCTGGGTCCGTCACCACTGAGAGGGTTTGCTCCGCGCCTGGGTTCTAATCCAGGTATTTCTGCGACCCCGCGTGGTTAGTTAATGTTATTGGGTTAGTTTGTAGAGGTTATATATCTGCTAAATAGTTACACTCCTCAAAGTGAATTAGGGACATTGTTATTTCATTGTTACTGGATAAAGGGGTTGAGTAGAGCTCATGCAGTGTAAGCAACTACGATTGTAAGGAGGCTTGTTAGGAGGAGATAATGTGGTTTGAGGTTTTCTCTTATATATATACATTTTTTATTATTTTTCTTTATTTTTTTCATTTTTTTTATTTTATTCATGTGAGCTTGGGCCTAGTATAACATTAACGTGTGAGTAGGTGTTAAGAATTGAACTACGAGTTGTGTCCAAACTATATTTTAGATGTCAGCAGGGCATGAGATGCGAGTGCAATATAGTACGGATAAAACAGTAAGTTTTGAGTCATGTGTAATTTGGTAAATAGATATATGGGCTGGTTTTAGTAGGTGCGAATAAAGTTGAAAGGTACAAAGTGAGTTTCTATTATTGAGAGAAGATGTTTTCAGCTTTCAAGTAAGAGTTATAGACATTTAGCATAGCAAGGAGCATTGGTTCAGCTGCGTATTAGCGTTGCAAAGCTATCTAAGAGGAGACATAGTTGTGTAATGCAGTGCGGTGTGCTTTGCTTCCGAGTACATACTTTGGCTGTTAAATACCAACTGGAATAGGACTGAGCTTACATGCATGTCTAAAGGGTAGAATTGTATAGATCTGTAGTGATGACTAAGCAGTTAGCATGTGAGGGTTAGGGGCTGGAAGTTAAAAATTCCAGTACAAAACGGTGTGAAATGTAGGAATTAAGTGGCGGTTTGGTGGGAAGGAGCAGATTGTTAGCGTTAGATTTCACCGAAATAAGTGTAGTATAATCAGACAAAGGTCTATAGAAACTAGAAGAAGTAATAAAGAAGAAATAGTGGCAGTTAAGAGAGAATATAAAAACAGCCACCAGAAAAAGCAGCGAAACTAAGAAAATAGAAACCTGGGATTCTGGAATATCTATTAGAGTGTAGTAAATAATAGTCAATCAGAAATTCTTCCACCCTCATCATGAGATTTTTTCCTGGATAACCGAGAAAGCTACCGACTCGCTGCCCGTTTTGCCTCAATATTCACATTGGACCGAACAAACAACTCCTTCATTGACTTTCTTTTGCGGACAGATGCCACCTTGGATGATCCTAAAATTACTCCGTTTACAGATGTAGAATATGAGTAAGAACATAGACACCACGAAAGCATGTGGATCAGATCTCATACCAGCTACTTCATGAAAAAATCCCTCATCTGAGGCTGCTCTTGTATTCCACAAACATTACAAAAAATGCCCTAACGAATCTTGCTTCCTGAATGCAGGAAAACTGCGTCTGTGGTACCAATTTGCAAAAATACTGACTAGACAACTTACCCATTTACTTATCCCCTTCTATAAGCATCCTCCACATACTCACACACACATTTGAGTCCAAATTAATCAAGGTATAGTCCCTCACTCGATAGCTGCTAAAGATTTGGCCGACCAACTATATGGATTAATGTAAACCTGTTCTACAGCAGATAAAACTAACTGTAATCTCTGCACGTATATACAATATACCTGGCTAAGTAAGACTTTTTACATAGTATGGCAGGATGGTCCTCTTCAGAAAAAGAGGGCATACGCTATCAATATACGAATACTGCATACAATTAAATAATTCTTGAAAAAGGGAAGAATTAAGAGTGTCCTTGACAATCATATATCTAAACAATATGATATAAATGCGAGTGTAACGCAGGGATCTGTCGTTAGGTCTTTATTATTCCTAATATTCATCAATGAGCTCCCTGAGAAAATTGTCTCAGAGATTGGCATATTCTCTGAAAATACAGTGTTCTATAACAGGCACGACTTGAAACAAAATGAAGACATATCAAAGTAAAATGGAAGAAACATGAGCGGCAGAACTCCAATCTACAGTATATTAGGAACAAAAATGGACGTTTACATTCAGTGCCGCCAGGATTATATTTTTTCCTTCAATTCACATTACAAGAAACCTTCTCAAACACGAATAGATATGGCGAAAGATACATTATTTAAAATATTCTCTAAAACTCCTCGCGTAAATGTTTACAGGGAACATATGGAAAAAATACATTGAGAACATTGGCCGGGCCACTGTCAGGACGTGGGCTCCCTCTACTGTGTAAGTTATTACGCCTGGAAGTAGTCTATACTCATACAAGGCTATATTTCGCCGATGAATTGAGTACTCTTACAACATTTCGGCTGGTGCGTCTGCTTCTTGTCTCTCGCTCTTTGAACGGGTTCAAAAGAGACTCCTCAATCTGAAAGGTCCTGAACTGTCATCCCAGATTCAACCTCTGACTTATCGACGAAATTATGCATCCCTCTGCCTGTTTTACAAGTATTTTGATTTTTGAAGCTCTGACGAACTACATGTTTATAATCGTCACTCAACGTAAATAGATTCGACAAACCCATTAATCCCACACCTACACCATAGAGATTTCTTGATGTAAGAAGCCTTCTGCTCTAATAGTTTCTTCCCAAGTTTGTCTAGACTTTTGAATACACACTCGAGTTCTTGCTTCCCCAACCGTACTGACATGCAAAAGTTCAAGGATAATGGTAAGAGACATTTGAAAATGGAATAAAAAACAAAATAATAATCAGTCATAAATAAAAATGTTCTGTCTTTTCATACCCCTCTCCACGTTCTTTTTAATCCAGATCGACATAAAAACAAACGACTTGATATTTTGTCTGATCGAAATACTTTAAATATAATTGGAAGAAACGAACGCCGAAAAAATAAACACATTTCTATTTACAATAATACCGCATCAGTATTCTCGCCTAATCCAATCGTATTTATTTGTAATAACTCCTGCTCGACTCAACTAATCCATTTTCTAACAATACGGGTTGCCAATTAAAATTCAAGAATTAACGTGCCCGTTTTTAATAAGAGTTATCCGTACAAACATTAAAACGCGAATGACTCTCTTTACTTACATAATTAAAAAAAAACAGCTTCGTTGCAATTCATTTCTCTCCTTACTTTACAAAGATAACAACTTAAATATGAAGGCGTTGTATCTTCTGGACTTTCAATCAAATAACAACTACAAAAGCGTTGAACTGGGAGGTAAAGGAAGAAACGAATAGATAACTGACGTATTATCTGAAGGTAACGCACATCTACGCACTCACAAAACATGTAACGCACACATATACACAATACACAAATTCACACACGTTATAACAGTGAACATTTTGATTCACACATTATTCACACTCATATATATATATATTTTTTTTAGTTGAACCCATTTTTAACCCCTTAAAATTATTTTGACCGGCGAAAGAGCCATAAAAAAATGGCTCGTAAGAAATCCGCCCAGCAGATGCCCCTATCGCAGCTTTGCGACTTTTAGTTTTGGAGGTGATGGATATGGAAAATATGGAGACAGACACATCAACCTGGCAATTTCAAGCTATATATATATATAAATATATAATTTCAATTGATGGCAGATGGTGATCAGAGTGTTGATTATGTAAAGATAGAAGATTGGTTTTGGATGAATTAAAAGTGACCAGCCACCTCTTCCCCCATTGTACAACGTGCTCAAGATCAGAGGAGAGAGAATTAGAGAGAACTTTGTCATTTACGGCCTTGATATGTTCCCAAAGATGGCCGTATCATCAGCATAGATGTCAACGCATGATTTAAGTGTGTGTTTTTGGGAGATCATTGATGTAGATCAGGAAGAGAGTTGGCCCCATGATGGACCCCTGGGGGACTCCAGCATTAATACTCTGAGCCTCTGATTTCTGCCCATCAACCTCTACTCTTATGAACCAGAGAGACATGATTTAATTTAGCTGGAAATCTTGTGGAGTAGGCCCTTATGTCATACCTTATCGAAGGTCTTCAATATGCAATATATGTGTCAGTGCAGTGCTATCATAATAGGAAACTGATTTTTTGTAGGGTTCCATCTGTTTGTGCGTTAAAATTAGTTAAAATTTACACAGGTGTCCATGCGTTTTATTTTGCTTACTACTATATGCAATAAAAATTTATTAGCTTTCATTTGGTACCACTTTCAATGCTATAGCATCAACCTCTAAAAAGCTACAATGAAAATAAGGACATAATATCCCATATTTTGCAGCGGTTTTGAAAAACGTCAACAATAAAATTACATGGCTCTCCAGGCAGGCATAGCCAAGGTCCAAGATCGCAATAACTGGTATATTTAGCTAATTTAGAACTTGGAGAATGGGAATAATAGCAGTTTCCATATGTTTGAAGAAAAAGGTCAATTTTGAAGAGGTCTAATCTGGTGTATTAAGATGGAGTACAATAAGAGAAACAGCAAAGCCAATATATGGCAGCAGTACTCCATCCTTGGGCGTACTTGGCTTTTATATAGATAGAGAATTGTATCAGTAGTTAGATATCTTCTGGGCACTAGAAGGGTCCCACCATTTTCCCAGCGACCTTGGCAATAGACTTTATGTACGTGTTCCACTTCAGATCAGGAGAAAAGATAAAATCCAGAAGCTTGTCAAAACACGGGGCCTCGCAAAGACGAGATCCATCCATTTGAGTTTTTTCCAGATTGGGATCAAAGCGTTGATAATGTAAAGATACGAGCTTTGTAGCAGGCTAATGAAGAACCGTGATTAAAGTAAAGCAACTGGCCCTGACGGATTCCAATTATAGTATTGAAAAATCCTCAACCAGACATTGCCCCCATACTTACAAAACTGTTTAAGCGTAGCCTTCAGGAGAAGTGCTTTCCAACACAATGGAAAACTTCATCAGTATTCTATGTATTTAAGAATTCAGGTGATAAGTAATTTCCCTCTCAGTACAGACCGGTGAGTCTCCTGTGTGTCATGAGTACGCTGCTGTAATCAATATTAAATACAGAAGTAATCAACCCCCTAACAGAAATAACCTTTTCATCGACATCTAGATAAGTTTCCTCGGCTGTTTAATTAAAAAAAACAAACACATGTTTATAAAACGGGTTTGTACAACTTTTACTTTGTCAACACAACATGCACCCTAAAAGATAACTACTTATGCATAATTTTAATTGCATCAACACTCTCTTTCGTTTTCTTTCTTTTAATTTTTTCAAATTTTTCTATTTCTCCAGAAAGAAGTCCGTTCATTTACCTTGTTCAGACGTATATAATAAATTCTTCACGTTCATGTATTTGAAATATGAGTTTCGGTGACGTATACGGGAGGGAATATGTCTGTCATTAGAATGTGTTTTACCAGGAAAAGTTTGAAGTATTTCATCGCAGAGGGTGCGATGAAATACGGTGAGGTACAACCAGAGAAAGGGCAAAGGTAATTTCTTTTACTCATAACTCAAATATATTTTAGACTTTATCTGTTTCTGTGTATGAGCCATGAAAACAGAATCCTATAACTAATTCACATTTTACTGACTTTATCGACAAATCTAACAAAGTAATGAAATAGCAATAAATGTTTAAATGCAGTTAGCTGTTAAGTTAGCGGCAAATTCCTTCCATCGCTTTGTGGACATATCCAGGTATTTTCTAGTCTCTTCCTCTTGTTGATCAGTGAATTACTATCAGGCACGAACACCTTCTTGTAAGCATGGCTGAGAACATAAGTTTAAGTCGCGTCTGATATTTTCTTTCAATGTCATGATTCCAAAATTTTGATGTGTTTTAATAATTTTACGGGACGTAAGATATATTCCCTATTAAAGTAAATCTTCCTACGATAGATTTCAAGTGCTTCATATAACAGACAAATTGGTTGGTTGGTTTGTTCGTGGGTTTGTTGTTTTTGTTTTACGGCATATAAACCCTTCCCAGGTTATTTAATGCCGAATCAAGTGATTTTAAAGAAAACACTTTTAATAAAATATATTTGTTATTTTTCAAGTCGGTTTCTATTCAACCCATAGTTGGGACCCTAACAGGTACTACCACTCTGGGTCAGAGGTGACCTGGAAGCAATGGAAATTAAAGGGTGGCTCAACACTCCCCAAAGGCCGCAAGCTGGGACCTCACCATCATATATAGTTTAACGTCATATCCATGACCACAGACAAATTAATTAACCTGAAATCCATAAGCAACATCCAATATCCGAAATATTTTACTGTAAGTTAATAGATGATAAAGGCGTATCTATTTTTTTGTGAAAACACCATCCAGACAACAACATATATTGTCAGATTCAAACGTATATATTCAATAGAATTTTAAACATACGCTTGATAAGCAAGTCAGAAGGATTTAATAACGTTATTAAATTAGTGGAAATGCAGGTATTAGGGAAGTGAAGTGAATATTCCTGTCCGTGATTACATATTTTCTATCGTTTACGTCTTGTGAATTCACTTTCACCATGAGTGCGCAAAGAATCAGAATAAGGCACGCACGAACAAAAATATCTGGCAAGAGGCACGCATTGCATTTATCTCATATTCATGCTTATTTTTTTCCTGGTTGCAAATTTCATTCCTTGAAACTACTTTAGAGGAGAATAGAGTTATCTGTGTGCCTATACGAAAAAGCCAGGAAAGTTATCGGAGGCTGCTCATTCATCAAAGTTTTAAAAATATTGGGGCAAAGCAGCAAATATCTAAGTCAATATATTTGCGGCAGTTTTCTGACAGAAAGTCTAAACTCTTCGACTGTAGAGGACCGGATTCAGTTCGTTTTAGTCGACGACTAGTTGCAGCTCGGATCATGTCGGAAAAGACCACGAGGATGAGATGAGCCGATGTATTCGACGACAAAAATGCCTTTACATATGACTAAGGCGTGAACGCTTAGCACTTAAATATTGCTAGTATCACAGTAATACACATACTCAAACTACATCGGGTATATACTTAATGCATATATTAATACCTCGGAGTTTCTGTTTTAAAATTTTCTCATGCTCTGCTTTTATTTATAATTATGAACCGCCTTTGCGACTTCGGCTTGTAGAACAGTTATAGACGACATGGCTAGGATTGGAAGTCGAATTGAACGAGAATAAAACCCTGCCAATACCCATGAAATTGACGTTTGTTGTTGAGAGGTTAGCAATTAGTTCCGCAGAACAAATTCCTACGTTTTAATTAATTAGGAATATAAAAACGAAAATTATGAACTTCTGAACTGCTAGTAAATATATATATATATATATATATATATATATGTATATATGTATATATATATATATATATATATATATATATATATATATATATATATATATATATATATATATGAGCGTGAGTGTATGTGTGTGTGGCATTATATCCACTTCTGAAGAGCTAGTAAATATAAATACATGTATATACATGTGTGTGTGTTTGGTGTTTGTGTGTTTCATTCGGATTAAGTACTATATATGTGTGTTAATACAATAATGTATGCATAATTGTCATTATAAAAAGGAAATAAGTAATCTGCTTGAATTAAAATATCACGTGTAAGCGTATATTTGACCGAATAACGGATATATATATATATATATATATATATATATATATATATATATATATATAATTATTTTTTTACTATAATAATTAAATACCTACAGACACTAGTGTTTCATCCTTTCGGGATTCTTCAGTGCAGGGTGTCACGATTACTACCAGTCGAAAGATTCGAACCCCGCGACACGAAACATCTCTGGCTCGATTAGCGGAGGCCGCATCCATTCGGCTACCATTAACATTTTAATTTAAATGCTCATTACGTCAGACAGACAGTGATCAATCGTTATACGATGATCTACGCATAAGAGCTAAATTGACCGACTTTTAATTCAACTATATATATATATATATATATATATATATATATATATATATATATATATATATATATATATATATATTCGGGTGTCACTCCTTTTCTGGAAGACCCGGAAGAGTGTATGCCCCAATCGCCGAAGACAAAATTCAAGAAATTAAATATACACACACAGATATATATATGTATATATATATATATATATATATATATATATATATATATACATATATATATATATATAATCATGTAAAGATATATACATATATATATATATATATATATATCTTTTATTTTCAAATTACGTCACTTGAAATTTTCAAAGTTTTCTGTTCGATATCAATCATGTATGATATAAAAGCACTTTAAACATTACTTTTGTTAGGGGTTTTCTACACAAACGATACATCGGCAAATAATCTAGCACATCTTTAAGAAGAAAAAACATTACAATCTTGTGTCCGTGTGTTTGGACAGCTTTTACGTTTTTTTGTTTTTTTTTTATATTTGCACGCCAAACAAGACACGTTGCGATTTTGATGTAGGGGGTTACTATCAGGGACATAAGCTTAAGGAGTACTTTTCTTGGAGTTGTGCAGAAAGATGTTGGTTCACGTTATACTTGCACTTCTCCATGCCAGTACAGTTGGGGAAGCAGGAACACGGAAGGGAATTCCAAATTCTAGCTGTTCTGGGCAATAAACTGCTGGTATAGAGGGCTCTCTTTCATCTAGGGATCTCTACCGTGAATGGGTAGGATTTAGCTGCATGTCGGGTTTGTCGGGGCATTTATATCGAGGGGGTACAATTGCTTCCAGTTCATCGGAGCATTCACCGTAAAATACTTTTAGCACAGGAAATGGGATGCTACATTTTCTCGATGGGACAGAGGCTGAAGCTTAGGTGACAGTTCAGGACCTATAGTTCAGGAACGAAAGACTAGTAACAGATTCACCAGCGCAAATATGACAACAATAATCCATGCATTACAGAATGGTGGCCTTATAGAAGTACAGGAGACTTTCGGGCGTTAGTAGCTTTCTAGCACGGTAAAAAGAACCTACCTTCTTCGCAGCAGTCCTGAAAATACTCTCAATGTTATTGTATCAATTCATGTTTAATGTGAACGTTAGGCCGAGGGGTTTAAAAGATGTACTTTCAGATAAAGAGTATTAGGCAATTGATATTGGTGGTAGAAAACATTTTTTTTTGTAATTATTGAACGAGACAAGTTTTATCTTGGCAACATTGAATGTGACAATCCATTTTGGCCCCATGCCATTACTGATTTGAGGTCACCATCTAGTGCTTCTGCCATTTATTAAGGTGTGTGTTCATTTGTTTTCCTTTCATATCTGTTATAGAGCGTGATGTAATGACCATATATATATATACCTATCTCACAGATAATCTTGTAAAGGAGGTCACTTATGAATATTAGGAATATAGAGGTCCTAGGATAAACCACTGAGGCATGCCCGAATTTATATCATATTGTTTAGATGTACGACCGTCGAGGACATCCTGGGGTTTTCTCTTATCTAAGAAGGATTTAATTGCGTTAAGTATTCTTCCAGTGATATCGTATGATGTCATTTTCCTGAGAAGACTTTCATCTAAAACCCTTTAAACGGCTGTAGATATATCTAGAGCTACCACTCTACCCTTCCCTGCTTTTCCAGTGAATGGTATATACGTTCAGAAATTACAGTTAGGGTGTCTGCTGTGGAAAGGGCTTGCCTACCCCTATATTTTTGGTCGGTCAGAAGTTAAGAATCTGTAAGGTGATGCACTAGAGCTTGGTTAATTATGGACTCAATTCTTTTTCGAAAAGTGGGAGAAGGCTAATGTGACAATACTTAGACTCATGGCAAAAATCGAAAACTCCTTCGCTATTATATCCGGTAAACCAAGTGCAATGAAGATTATAATATACTGCAATGAGGACTATAATAATCTTAACAACATCTATCCGTTGAAATACCTAGCTTAGTGGGTGATCCAGAAGGATAGCCCTCTTCTGATTTAAAGAACAGATAAGAAAAAAATTGAAAAAAAAAATGCATTAAACCGAATATGACGATTAAAAACAATATTTTATAAACACACCAAATTACGATTTCTTAATTTTTTTTTTTTGGGGGGGGGGAAACAATTTTTGCAAACAATTGCTTCACTCTAAAACTATAATATATAAACTAATTAACTTATTAGGCTCACATTTTGACATGCGACAGTAAAAGTAAGTACGTTATAAAAATCATATATTTCTTTTATTAGTGTGGCCAGTTATATACATGTCCTAGCATTGTGCGACGTGCTATAGCACAGAAAATATGCCCATAGTAATCTAAGCCAGACATATATTTCTTTGTCTTGGAAATATTTTTAGAATCCAGTTTAATCCTTAATGGGGGGGGCGTCAAAAGCTTTTTACAAAAAAAAAAACGAGAAACAAAATATCTCTCATAGTCCTCCAAATTTGCATATTTGTGAAAGAGCTCACGAGATTCGGAGAGACTGCATTGTTATATAAAACCGCAGGCGTCATCTTGGACCCTTTTCAGCATCATGCCGCTGCGTGAGTAAAGCGCACACCGAGACCGTTTAAGAGGTAAGCCTGAGTTCCCATAATTTTCGTCCCCCCCCCCCCGATATCATCATCACAGAGAGCTGGGACGCGGTGGCCTTTTTCTTCGGGTGCTTCTTCGGAGACGGGGACCAGGGGCTCCGTCCTCGCCTATACTTTCGTCTTCGGTTTCAGGGTCGGTGAACCTAAGACTGCTAATCTTAGGGTCGCTGTCCGACGGAGTCGGCGTAACCAAGAATGATAGTTCACTGCTCTCGGATCCAGTTCCGCTGTCATCGCCGAGTGGCGGCTGCGCTTGTGATGTTAATCGAAGATCTAGATGTGACGGACACCCCGTTAATCCTCACCGATTGCGGGCTGATAACCTCAGTAACACGCCCGGTTCCGTAGCGTGTGGTGCACTTGCCGCGCAGATTCTTAAACCAGACGGCATCCCCCTCTTTGACTCTCTCTCTCTCTCTCTCTCTCTCTCTATCTCTCTCTCTCTCGTCGCCTCCGGCTCGGGCAGTAGGTTGGTCTCCATGCCTCTCACACTGATAGCAGTGCAGTGCTTGGGTTGACCGATAGAGGGTGAAATGTCGTCCTTAAGGGTGACGTTATATTGATAGCCAGCCTTAGGCACCGTACACCCATTCCTAGCTGTGATGGTCCTGACGGTCCTGTGGTTTCTCAATAATTCCATTCCAGCACAGACAACGAAGACGTATATCACAGCTGTCTGTGAACTGTTTGAACTGCTCGTTAACAACGTCAGCGACATTGTCGGTCAGTATTTCAGAAGGGGGACCACACTCGAATAAGACACTTTCCCGCTCACGGATAAGGGCGGCGTATTCCTGTCGGCGGAGTGGTCACCACAATGCAAATCTAGACGGTCCGCAATCGATGAGTTTCAAAAAATAGCCGCCGTTACGGTGAGTTATGTCTATTGCGAGTCTGTTTAAATTAACTCTCACACTCAGTTTTCCCTTCTTCCATTCGACGGGCGCTGGGTCGATCGACCGACAGGTTTCGCAGCTACTCACAACAAATTTCCTATCCATCTTTGACACATAGGGGTTGACCAAACTGACGAAGTAAACGGTTCGGGGCCCGCTTTGGCAATGGACATCAGCAACACCGCCTGGGTTAAGCCGACGCCCACCCGCGGCGCAATTCACGGGTACTGGTTCGTCCATTCTTTCGGTATGTTCAACCAACAGTGTGGCACTCTGGTCAGGAGATCAGAACGAGTCTGACAGGACTGCACCAGTGTCAAATGTATGGCCATGTCGAATTCCTTGATGATCTCGGGCAAGGTAGCAAATCGTCTCCGTATTAGCATTTCGGCCGATGCCTTCGTTGTCAACCGTGCTTTCCTACTCAAGGCATCGGTTTTCCGCCGATGCACGCACGTTGTGACGATGTGTAGCACTCTGCCTTGTCACTGACGAGCCAGATTTACCCCTTGGAGTGTAGTATCAAGCTCAGCATGGTTTATGTGGCCGGCGTCATTTTCTTGTCGAAGCCAGCAGGCACCTTCTACGATAAATCTGTCGACTGCCAGAGCAACACCAAAGGCAAGTGAGACGGCGTCCACCCAAGCTGTAAACTAGCTCCCTTCGACGCACCATATCCCTCGCATGGAGTCGTCCTCGGTCACTCTGGCCACATATTCCACCAGCATGCTCCGCAGGGAGGGATCGCCACCTCGTCGTCCCATTCCGTTGACATGGAAGTCGCACATCGCTTTATGGCCGCCACCGCCACCATAGGCCACCCACACACGGGGAAGTAGTCCACCAGTTTTCCACAGATGGAAAAAACGCTCCGAGGCGTGATGTTGGATGGAATTCTCGGGATGTCACCACCTCTTCCCGAGTGGAGTCCATCTGCGGTGCCGCTCAAATACAAGCCAAGAACTTTTGCTCTATCTTGCAGGAACTTTGGCTCCTTGAACGACAGCCTGAATTTCTCAAAGTGTTTTTCACGCCTGGGCAGACATGAGGCACTCGTTCACAAAAATATCGTCAATATACGACGACGTGACCTGTTTCACGGCTTCATCCTGACGCCGTATCGCCTGCATAATCGCTGTCATATTTAGCGAGTCCCTTTGATCTCGACCGTCTGGAACGGCCACATCGATTTCTCGACGCGTATCTGCAGATCCAGAATTGCTGTGTAAGCCCCCTTATCCGCCACCCCTCAGTTTATGTACGCAAACGTCAGCCCCGCCGTGTGTGGGTCGACGTGTCCATTGAGTTCCTAATAATCTATGACGGGACAGACCTTCTGTTTATCTTCTTGCCTCACGACCATCAGGGGAATAAGCCCCGTTGGTCGCCCAAAATCATACTCTGGTTACCCAACCAGTTAGCCATTATCAATCCAAACATGGATTCTGCCTCGTACTGCTCCCTGAGCCACGCAGAAGGCGGATACTCCGTCAGCCGATTCCGCAAGGACACCAGTGGCTGGTCGCCCGACCACTTCCAAGACGTGGTCCACGTGTTTGTGCCCTTGTCATATTCTGTGTGGAAGTCGGGTTCATCAAGGGTGATTACCGGGCAAACCTGTTCCTTGTGTTGGGAAAACCTCACATCACCAGCGCCGTCCACGGCGATTCCAACCATCTGTGTAATAGTGCCCATTTAAAAGAGAATATCGTATCCAAGAAGCTCCCTGTCGACTTTCAATGGTTTCACAGCAACCGAGGGGGGTCGTTAATGCTTATATGGACAATGCTCATCCCACAATACACTAGCAGGTCTCCGCAACGCTTAACACTGGGACCTTCTTTTTCGTCCATGCGGTGCAACATTTCTTGTGTATAAGGGTTTCGGTGCATCCGGTGTCAATCAGCGCTGACCGCACACACCCATCAACTCGCACTGTCACTACAGGAAGACCCTTGTTCAGTTTTCCGGACAATTCCGTGCTACGTGACCTGGCTTCTCGCATCGGCGACAGCGTCCTCGCTTCCATACTTAATTGTCCGACGTGCGCTTCGAACCGGTTCTGCAGTCTCTGTCGAAGTGGTTGGGGCCACCATATTTGTAGCACCGTGGGCTCTGTGTAGACGATTCCATTGCGTCAACCGCTGCCGAGACCTGCTCCACATCATCCTTTAGGATGTTTCGGGCTATAGCAAACAGCTCCTTAAACCTAGGTCCTTGAGCTCCGACGAGGTCCGCAACAGCCGGCTGATGTCATTCGGGAGCCAAGACAAAAAGGCGCAAGCCAATATTCAGTCGCTTGCACCGCTGAAGGGAGCAGCAATCTTCTTCAGGTCGGCGAGGTAGACGTCCACAGTCTACCCTGACCAAAGCCGACGCTCAGAAAATGGCCCCCAGTCAATAAAAGTGTCCGCATTGAATGCTCCGGACAACGCTTGTTCTATCTGTCCCATTGCCGCCTCATTGCCGATCTGCTGGTTCACGGCATAACATCCCATTAGGAGACTTAATGAGATGACCATAGCTGGATCCTCAATTCTGCACAACCGGGAAACGCGTTCAGCTTCCTGCAGCCATTTAACCATCGGCGAACCAGCTAGGCAGCCGTCAACCGTTGGTTTCAGCTTCAAGTGGAATCTGTCCATGGTAAAAAATGTACGCCGAAACAGCTTGTGGTGGCAAAAAAAAAGAGGACACAACTCTTCAGCTCAATGCAGTAGCGTCGTCCGTCAGTATTTACCGTATACTCGTTATCACGTCTGTCCTATCTGCTCCAGTGGTCTGTGTTTATAAAAGACAGAGTCTTCCCTATTTGTCTGTTTGCATATTTCCGGGAGAACACGTGAGATTCAGCCGCTCAATCTTGGGTCCTTTTCAGCATCATGACGCTGCGTCGGCCAGCGCACGTCGAGGCCGTTTAAGAGGTAAGCCTATGTTCCCACAATCTTCGCCACAAATTGTTATATATCGAACGAGACACATGCACACATTAGTAACTGAGGCGTATATACATTTTGTATATATAAAATTATTTTCTTACTACTTGTTCGCGAAAAATAATAATCTTCATATTACTCGGATTCTTCTGACGACTGTTGTTTGAGTGTTTTTCTCATAACGTGTTCGTTGATATAAAATTCCAGATATATAACTAATATGAAGTAATAAATTGTTATGTTATATCTAGAAATAAAGGCACATAAAATTCATACTAGAATAGCGGACTGTTTAGAGTACTTTAAAAGAATCCATTTGTAAAAGTGACCTTCTTCTGAATGTAAAAGGTTCACTCATCAATACAGGCGTTTAAAATATAATTTCGAACTTCTATACAGTAATGGCTGATGGAAGGATAGAATGCTATCCCTGTAAACTAAACAAAGGGTTCCATTTTTAATTTAGTCTAGATTCCTGAGTTCGATAGGATACCCTTGAAAAAGGTCAGAGGGCACATCTAACTACATGACTCTCATAACGCTCGATAGCCAAAAATTCATGGCACCATTGTCAGCTAAACTATAGCTTAGTCATCTGGAGAGTGTTGTTGTTGTGTTTCCAATGTGTGTGTTGTATGAATTTTCAAAGCGGCTTCTGAGACATTCTTCGAAGGGGCAAATAAATTCATACACTTCATTAGTTTGTTTAAGTGTGCTGTAAGTATTAATTATTAAATTAGAAGTTTAAAAATATTGCTTGGTCTGCGGGTCTGGTTGTTATTTTTTTCGTCTCTTTTGTAGGTAGTGTGTAATTGGTGGTTATAGTCTTGTTTGATTATGTTGTTTTTGTTAGTGGTAGGTTTTATGTTTTTTGTGGAGTGAGTTTAAGCAGAGTCGTATGTGTTTGCCGATAATTTTATTGGGAAAGTTATTGTTTATTAGTGTTTGTTTTGTATTTGTATATACATCGTAA
This sequence comes from Euprymna scolopes, assembly GCF_053919585.1. NCBI lineage: Eukaryota > Metazoa > Mollusca > Cephalopoda > Sepiida > Sepiolidae > Euprymna > Euprymna scolopes. The sequence goes on along the minus strand of NC_136496.1, from coordinate 17,356,390 downwards.
AATATTTGTAGAGTTTATGCTATATTGTAGAGCGGTGGATTAAATATATTATAAGGCCCTCTGCACCTACCTTTACACGTAATTAATATATATATATATATATATATATATATATATATATATATATATATATATATATACAGACATATATATATATACAGATATATAAATATATATATATATATATAAATATATACACTAACCCTTAAAGGAAAACAAAACAACAACAATTACTCCTAACGACAATCGGTTGAACGATAGAAGAGGCTCGAGAAATATATGACCCACTGAAAACTTTTGGGCGCCATTCTATCTAAATTGTCTGCAGCGATTGAAAAGACCGCTCATCATATAGAAAAGATAGCCAACAAGATCAGAAAAATGAATAACTCCATCGTGTTCAATGAAAGCTATCTAAATAACGAGTTGCTGCCAAAGTATGCATATATATATATATATATATATATATATATATATATATATATATATATATAATATACATATACACCTATATATATATATATATATATATATATATATATATATATATATATATATATACTCGTTATACACCCTTTTCCGTTATAGTAAAAAAAAATCGTGCAAACCTTTTACCACTGGCAATGCCCGCTTCAGAGAGTGAAAGAAGAAGAAGAGAATGGCCACTGCGTCTATTTATAGACTAGAGATCATGGGAAGAGTATGCAAATAACTTTAGACGGTTTTTTCCTATAAAAAGCCGGTATTATGAGAGAGGGTGTCTTTTTTGTTTGGCAAAAGCAATTGCCGTCAGAAGTGCATTTGACTGCAGGATTGAAGAGTGAAGATTGAGTTGTGGAGTCATTGTATTTAACCACAAGCTATTCCGGCCAAGAACAGATCATGGAATCTGGGATGTTGAGATTGGGAAAAGATGTGATACCACCTTTTAGTGGAGAAGGTGATGTAGTCGGATGGATAAAGGAAGTAAAACTGGTGGCTAAGCTTCAACATGTGCCAGACCTTGCCAGTTTTATTCCACTTTTTTTGCAGGGAGATGCACTCGCTCTCTATCGAGATGAATAATGCAGAACAAGAAGATGCAGAACTGATATAGATGAGACTCGTGACCGCCTTCACTGAGGGGCCTTTTGAGGCATACGAAAAACTGCAACGATTCAAGTGGACAGGAGAGTCGGTGGATGTTTATGCTGATAAAATCAAAAGATTGGCTGGACTGGCGGGATATATGGGAAGAGGGCTGGAACATACAGCCAAACTGGCATTCATAACTGGATTCCCAGACGATGTATCTGTGGCATTACAGCAGCTACCGAACATAGAGAGAATGGATGTCAGCAAACTGATACCGACTGCACGGCTTTTAGTAAGCAAAAGAGTCGTAGAAACTCGGACATTGGCCGCAAGTACGCAAACTAATGAGACTAATAAGGGAAAGAAAGAATCAAGCCTTCAGTGCTTTAGATGTCAAGGACCGCACCTAAAAAAAGATTGCACAGAGATCCCTAGCGCCAGGGCAACATGCTACAATTGTGGAAAATTTGGCCACATTGCGAGATATTGTCCTCAGATTCAAGGAAAAGGGCAAGGGGGGCTTCTGCGCCGCAAGCTACCCTAGCAATGAAATGAAGGCGCGATACTGGCCTCTTCCTAAAATAGAAGTAGAGGTGAATGATTCTGTAATGACTGAACTTGTCGATACTGGGTGCACCACTACTTTAATCACTTCCAAACTTTTGAAGGGATATGGAAGGAGCGGTACAGTGAAAGCAGTTGATGGGAGGAATATAGAATGTAAAGGAGCCAGACAAGTGGAGATAAAAGTCTGTGGAATGCACGTAAAGGTGAGGGCAATCTTGATGAATCACATCGTTGATGGGATCGACGTCATAATTGGAATGGACGTGATTAATGAGCTGGGAGGTGTAACTATAAAGAAAGCGAAAGTGAAGTTTGGAGATATACAATGTGCCGTGGCTGCCCATCAGCTGAATGTTTGCAAAATCGAGGATAAAGACTTTGAAGCAAACTTCGATGGAGATAAATGGACAGTAAGATGGACATGGAAGGGAGAGCCTCCAGTATTGCCGAACAAAGTCCAATATTATAAAAACTCTCTGGAAGGCGATAAGAAATTAGAATTCGAGAAAGAGGTGGAAAGATGGATATCGGATGGTATTCTGTTACCATGGAAAGGAGAAAGAAAAGGCGTGTTGCCATTGATGGCAGTATTTCAGGCCACAAAAGGGAAAGTTAGGCCAGTGTTCGACTTTCGTGAGTTGAACCGTTTTGTGGCGTGTCATACAGGGAGCGACATAATAGATGTATGTGATGAAAAGATAAGAAAGTGGAGACAGTTGGTAGGAGTGACCGCAATAGTGGACCTTAAGTCTGCCTACCTGCAACTACATGTGGCAAAGGAACTATGGCAGTACCAGCTGGTCTGTTATAAAGGAAAAACCTATTGCCTAACACGATTAGGATTCGGACTTAATGTCGCACCAAAGATTATGGCAGCCATTTTAAAAACAGTATTAAAGAAAGGAAGTAGGACGAAAGAGGCCACTGATTCATAAATTGATGATATAATGGTAGACGTAACGAAAATATCGACACAGGAAGTTGTGGAACATTTGAAGGGGTTTGAGTTAGCAGCAAAATCTCCGGAATCCCTGGACGGAGGAGCGGAACTAGGCCTTAAGCTTATGAAAAATAAGATGTGTGCACTAATGTTCAGGAGAGGCAACGAGATCCCAGAGATGGGAGGAGAAATTAGTAGGCGGGAGCTATTTTCGATCTGTGGTAAATTATTGTGGCACTATCCAATTGCTGGATGGATGCGATTAGCATGCAGTTATGTGAAAAGAAGAGAAAATTGAGTGGATTGGGAAGAAAAAGTTGATTGCAGAACCATGAAAGTGATGCAGGAAGTTCTAGCTGAGGTGAAAAAAGAAGACCCTGTTTATGGCGCTTGGCACATACCTGAAGTGAGCACAGGAGTCGTGTGGTATGATGCAAGCAATGTTGCAACTGGCGTGGTTGTCGAGATTGGCGGTGTGGTGGCGGAAGATGCAACTTGGCTGAGGAAAAGTGATGACTTTAATCACATTAACATAGCTGAATTAGATGCTGTTCTAAAGGGTGTCAATTTGGCCATCAAATGGAGACTGACAAATATTGTAATAAGAACTGATTCAGCCACTGTACTCAGTTGGGTGAACTCTACTGTGGAGGAGAGTGGCAGAATACGAACAAAGGGTGCTGGAGAAGTGATAATAAAGCGGAGATTAGGGATGCTTAGAGAGTTGATGTCTGAATTGAAACTGCAGATAAAAGCGGTGTTTGTGCCTTCTCAAAGAAACAAGGCAGATGCGCTAACACGGATAAAAAAACAGTGGTTAATTGAGAAAGAGGAGGCGCCGATATGCTGTCTTGGAATTGGAGAAATTAAAGAGTTGCATGACATGCATCACATGGGAGTGGAGAGAACATTATATTTGGTGAGGCAAGTGGATCCGAATGTAAAACGGGAAGAAATTCAGATGATAGTAAAGAACTGTGTTCGGTGTCAATCGATCGATCCTACCCCAAATATACATAATCCTGGGGAAATTGGAGTTTTAACGAACTGGACGAGACTAGCTATTGACATAGCACACTACCGAGGGGGAGCGTACTTATCAATAATTGATTGTGGGCCAAGTAGACTGGCGATATGGAAGGAACTGCGAGTGGAAGCCGCATCTGCAGTTGCAACTGAATTAGAAAAGGTGATGCTTGAACGAGGTCTAGTAAGAGAGGTGATAATGGACAACGGCACTGTTTTTCGTTCAGAAATCTTTCAGACGATGCTAAAAAAATGGAAGATTAAAAGTTATTACAGGGCAGCCTACAGACCTGGAGGAAATGGCATTGTGGAGCGACATCATCGGACCGTGAAAGCAATAGCTGAGAGAGGAAGAATATCGCCTGAAGAGGCCACATTTTGGTACAACATGTCCCCTAAGGTCGGGCAAAGAGATGACACAGTGCCACATAGAGCAATCTTTAATTACGAATGGAGACATCCTAGAGACATGTCACCGGAAATTAATGATCAAGGACCAGCCAGAATCCAAATAGGAGAAGAAGTTTGGGTGAAACCGCCTAATGCCCGATGCACAACGCAGTGGGGAAGAGGAGTGATAACAGGAGTGCAATCCCCAAACAACTTAAGTGTCAATGGAATGCCACGATATGTTTTAGATTTAAGGCGTGTGGTCCATTTAGGTGATGAGGATGGTGGTACTGAGCCAGGGAGTGATGAAGATGAACCGGTGCTGATGCAGAGACCGCAAAGAGAACGCAATGCGCCGATCTGGACACGGGATTATGAGATGTGAATGATCTTTACTGATCATGGGGGCGTGTAGTAAAAAAAAAATCGTGCAAACCTTTTACCACTGGCAACGCCCGCTTCAGAGAGTGAAAGAAGAAGAAGAGAATGGCCACTGCGTCTATTTATAGACTAGAGATCATGGGAAGAGTATGCAAATAACTTTGGACGGTTTTGTCCTATAAAAAGCCTGTATTTGGGAGAGAGGGTGTCTTTTTTGTTTGGCAGAAGCAATTGCTGTCAGAAGTGCATTTGACTGCAGGATTGAAGAGTGAAGATTGAGTTTTGGAGTCATTGTATTTAACCACAAACAACTCAGCCATGAAACAGTATATCAGATCGAGGAAATTCTGCGACAGATAATAGACTTTCAATAACGTATTTAGTTAATATAAGTCGCTCGAAATACGTTGCGTACAAAGCTATAAATGTGCGGGATTAGAGTAGTTATTCCCACTTCAAAAGTTCCGCAAAACATCAAATTCTTGCGAGAAGACAATACTTAATAATGAAGGAAATGTTTTCAGAGCGCAGTAAACACCATCGGTGATGGTCTAAGTAGGCAACTCTAAAAGAAAGGAATCTCCACTTTATTTCTTCCTCAAGGCGTCAGGATTAACAAAGAAGCCTGCATTGAAGATATTTTTGTAGGTGCACTAACCCCATGATGTAATTCTGTTTACTCTGGTGAACAGACTCGTTCAACCCCTTCCGCCATTTACTGGTCTTCAAAAGTGAAGCTAAAAATAGGAGGGGATTTGGTCTCGTGCATCAAATTTGATGCCGTGTTTAGTAAAACTAGCTGCTAATGCCCATAAATTGACACTTTGCAAGAGTTGGTTTACTTCAACTGCTCTATAACGCGTACGCAAATATATCTGTTAATTATATTTAATTTTCTATGCGTAAATATATATTACAATGCAAGGGAAAACGATTAGAAGATACGCATTTAAATTTCCATTCTCATTGATAGAACACAAGTCATTTATATATATATATATATATGTATATATATGTGTATATATATATATATATACCCTTTGTATCACTTTATTGTAGGCCAATATTTATTTTTTTCTAATTGTGAAATTGCTATGACACGCATTATATTATAATTAAGTACTGTGAGAAATGATATTCTTTTTTCCCTGATTTTTTGGTTGCATTTGAACACCTGCTTTGAAAGTTATCCAAATATTGCAAATTTCAAGTAACTAAGAAAAGTGGTTTTTATATGCGAGGTGGAAAAAAGAACACATTTATCTAATTGACGCAGTTACCCATAACATGGCGCAATTACCGAAAGTACTGTATATATATATATATATATATATATATATATATATATATATATATGGTAAGTTATAAAATATATATGGCGATTAAGCTACACTGATTATTCCGCGTTTCGTCCATTCTAGGTGTATTCAGGCTTCTGCTCTTCAGAAGTGAAACTAACTATAGGAGGACATTTGGGCTCGTGCATCAAATTTGATGCTGTGTTTATTTTGTAAAATTAGCTGCTAATACCTATAAATTGAAATTTAGCAAGAGTAGGTTTACTTCAACTGATCTTTAACGCGTACGCAATTATATATGTTTGCTATATTTTATTTTCTATGCGTAAATAAGTCCGAGAGTGGATGAAACGCGGAATATTCAGTGTAGCTTAATCGCTATATATATTTTATAACTTAATAACTAGCTCTACCTACGTAGAGAGCACTTTTGAAGTAAATACTTTAAGTTTACGCATAAATTTATACTTTCGTATATTACTTTTATGTGAGCAAATGAAGTAGTTATATATATATGTATATATATGTATATATATATATATATATATAATGGTTTAGAAATTCCAACGAAAGACAACTCTCTAGGGTATAAAAATCAACATACTTCCCCAACACACATAACAACACAAAATAGCTAAATAATTTTTGAAAGGCTCTGTAACCTCAAACACAAAACAAAAAGGAAAACCCACCAGTACTCCAACGCGAAAACAAAATCAAGCACTTAAACAAATCCGACACAATAATAATTCGATGTTAGCAGCCTATATAGCAATATCCCACACAACCTAGGAAAAGAAGCTATCTCACATTGGATTAACAAACATACACATAATTCAATAAACAATTTGTAATTGATAGCATTGACATAATCTTCAATAACAACTCCTTCCAATTCAATAATGACAACTACATCCAAATACTAGGGACAGCAATTTGTACTAAAATGGCACCGACATACGCCACCCTTACACTCGCCTTCCTAGAGGAGACCCTTTATGAAAGGATAGAGCAGAAGTACGGGTACAATATAAACCTACTCTTCATAAAATCTTGGAAAAGATACCTAGACGACTGCTTTATCCTCTGGAGAAACACATGGGGGTATTAGAGGACTCCAAACTTTGCTACAAAATTTACACCCAAAAATAAACTTAACACCAGAACAAAGCCTCAAAGAACTAGCTTTCCTCGACATCCTAGTAACAATAAAAAACAACAACATAATCAGAGGCATCTACCACAAATCCACAGACACTCAACAATACCTCAACTTTAAAAACCACCATCATAAAAATGTCTAACATCAATACCCTACTCCCTAGCACGTAGTGTCTGCACCATAGTAACAAACAGGCACCCCCCCCGTTCGACTAGACTGAATGAACTACAAATAACACTGCGGAAAGAGGATATCCACCACCACTAATACGTAAAGGTATTGAACTGACTGAAAAAATTCCAATAGACAAACTAAGAATCCCCAAAGAACACAACAAAGAACTAATTTTAGCACACGTCTCTAAAAACAACACAAACAACCCAGAAATATTTACACAGATAACTAAAACCTTATCCTTCTCAATCAGAACAACACACTCAAGAACATACTTAAAACAACAAAAATAACAATAAAATAATAAAAAAGCAAACGCCAACCCAAAAACTTCAAACACATCCTAACTTCCTCAAAACTCGTTCCACCACAAAATAAGGGGTTACAAAATGCAACAAACCGCGGTGTGGAGTAGGTGATATAATAATAGAAGGAAACACATACATTCAAAAACCTAACACAAACATTCAAAATAAAAAAAACATCTAAATTGCAACTGCAGAAATGTAGTATATGCACTAAGATGCACAGCATGCAACAAACCATACATAGGTGCCACCAAAAACTTTTAGCAATAGAGTGGCCTGACATAAGAGCAACATCAACATTGCAGATAACAGACACCTCTATGTTTCCAAACACGTACACACATGCAGTGAAAACAGCTTCAAAATAATTCCAATCTTCCAAACAGACAATTATTTTTATTTACTTACACAGGAAAAAAAAAACTTCATCACAAAATTCACTCCTGAACTAAACAGAGCCTTATATCAACACAGAAAAGCATGAAATGCAAGGCACACTCGCATGCACATCCACATACATATACACACCCACACATAAATCAGAACCGACATATTAAACACACACACACGCACGCCAATACAACCACACGCAGCCATAACACCCCTATCTCTAATACAACACACTGAACAATACCAACCCTACCTAACCTCGAAACCAACAACACTAGGAAACACTTAGAACCATAGTATAATATCTGTTCCGACACCTCGCTCCCCCCTTAGTAAGTGGAGGAGAAATCTCTCATGACTGAGACAACTATCATCCCTTATATCATCCCCCTCCCATACCTATACCCTTCTAATTGGCACCTCCCTCTGGGGAATGAGATCTTCCCTACACTAGGAACCGATACTGGGCTGGCCATATCCACATGGGAAAACAAATTAATAGAAAAATAAAAAAAATCCCCTATACATATTTTAAATACACCCCTCTATCTAAAAAAACATAATATAAAGAATACCCGAACAGTCTAAGACTGAACGAAAAATCACGATACTAAAATCTAAGGATCAAAAAAATAAATCTCAAAATAGAATGAAAGCACCACTACCCTTATTTCAGAAAAGCTGATTCCCCCCACCCCTCCTCACACATACACATTAGTCACGACCTTTCATCACAGTCACGTCCCTAGGGAGGCAAACAACTTCATAATACTATAAAACAGTACACACATTTGCAAATCAATAAAAGAAAACACACACACATCCTACCATAAAGGAAAAGAAACACCCACAAGCAGAAATAGAGAGTGAGAGAGAGAAACACAACACAGGAGTGACCACAGCCCAATAAAAGAGTAATAAAAATTGAACATCCCAATGAATAGTAGACACACACACGTTTCCACCTCTTGGAAACACTTCAAATGAACTACGAAAATGCTAATTTTATATCTCCAACACATTTTGAAACTAATTTATGAAGAGGACGCTCCACAGAACGTCTGAAACGTGTTAAAAACAATTTCAATGATTCAAAAACATAATTACAATGATCTAAACATAATTCCCAATGAAAAACCAAGAAACGGAATAATAAAATAATGTTAGAAAAATACACATTGTTGGTGACTACTCACTTATTTAAATATATATATATATATATATATATATATATATATACATATATATTTATATGGATTTGCCCTTTGCTAATGGAGTAATAGATGACTTCGTTGTCAGGTTTTAATCTCTTGACCGGTCTTTATCCTGACACCCAGCACAGGTTAATCCGGAACGGAGAACACACTAGCGCCTGTAGGTATTAATGAATTATAATAAATAATTATATATATATATATATATATATATATATATATATATATATATATATATATATATATATATATATATATATATTAATGTGGGTGCTCCTATGAGTGTATAGATGCATAGAGAGACAGATAGATTGATTGAAAAATAGATAGAAAGATAGATAGATTTATAGATATATTACTTCTATTCGATCAGCGAATTTAGAAAATATATTAGAAAAAAATGTATGATAAAGTTAATTTTGAAACCAAAATTAACTTTATCATATGTTGTGGAGAGGCGAAAGTGCGAACATCGATATAAACATTGATTAGTCTAATAATAAAAAAAAAAAACAAATATATGTTGTTTCTTTTAGTTTCTATAGCGAACAAACTTATGAGTTTAGCCTTAAATTGTGCGGAAACGTTTTCTTACATGGGATGAATAATAAAATGAATTATTTTTAATACTTCTTTGTACAAAACATCTTGGAGCAAAACAGTATAATATAGATGGATGGAAGTAAATAATAGATATAGGTATAAGTAATATATAGATAGATAAAAATAATATATATATATATATATATATACACACAATAAGTAATATACAGATAGATAGATAGATAGATAGATAGAAATAAAAGATATAGATAGATAAAAATAATATATATATATACACACAATAAGTAATATACAGATAGATAGATAGATAGATAGAAATAAAAGCAGGCACAGCCAACAACAGTACTATCGACAAAATATATCAAGTAAAAAAATGGCAAAATCCGGAATAATGCTGGCACTGTTCACTGGGGTGAAGGTGAGGTGTCGACGAAAGCGTTCTACGGTAACTAGTAAGCAATAACCCAATGTCGGGTTGTTCTCGGCCTTTCCAGCGTCATTTCGTTGGATTTAATTACAACCGGCACCGATGCAATTGAATACATTTATGAAGAAATGCGTCAACTATCTGTCCCGAAATACAGACACATCCTATATGTGACGGGTTTCTCACTTACTGATCAACATTAAACGAAAAGGTCAATAATAGATTGTTGTAGTCGAATAGAAGAAAACACTAAAAACTAATTATCAAATTAGAAAAAATATCAAAGATTGTTGTCCAACTTACATCTTCTAAGTGAAGAGAATTTTACAATCTGAAAATCACATAAACATAACCTAATAGAGCAAATATTTAAATCAATTTTCTGTTTGGTAATAATATACTATTTTAGATATTTTAAACCAGGTAGAAGACAAATATCTATATATTTATATGTCTCTCTCTTTCTTTCTTTAAGTAGTAAATAATTCTCTTTATATGAATAATGCATACATGATTTTTGTTTCTATATTAAACACTATAAATTGCATATTATAGAAATTGAAACAATGTAAACCGTTTTAAATGTTAAATGTTAGACGACAGTAACATAATTATTGTGCGATTTTGTAAAGGAAATGAAATTAAAGAAATTAGCTCAAATAGTTTAATATGTTTGGTGAGCTATTCTCGTGGTAATAAAATGCTGAATAAGTAAATTAAGAATTTATTTTGTTTTGGACATATCTGCGTATCTCAAGAATATAGAAAACAAATTATTCACGCCCGCAAAACAAGGTAAATAGCAGCGGTAACCTGTTATAGCGAAAGAAAAATTACAACTGCAGAGGTCAGGATCGAACGGTCAACGCTAGTCGTAATAGAAGGTGCAAAGAACGCAAAACGTTCAACCCAACTGCTCAACGACGAACGTCTAACGTTTCAAGCCTTAAAATGAATGTTTTGATCAAACTGGAATCATGTAATCACTGCAAGGGGATAGTTCGATTGACACTGATAAATCGAGTAATGTAAGCAGACGTATATCTACTATAAAAGCGAAGCAACAGTTTATTTTTGTGTGTTAATGCTTATGAAATGTAATTAAAATACGAAGCGCATGTAATCATTATGAAACGTCATTCAATAATATAAGATTTTGAGAAAAATATCTACGTTTAAAGTAAATCAAGTTTTTATTTTTAATAACCAATGTGCTGAATTTTCTACAGTGAAAGTGAAGCAACAGTTTATTTTCGTTGGTTAATGCTTATGAAATGTAATTAAAATACGAAGCGAGTGTAATCATTATGAAACGTCATTCTGGAATATAAGATTTTCAGAACAATATCTATGTGTAAAATAAAGCAACATTTGATTTTTGATAACCAATGTGGTGAAGTTTCTATTTATCAAGTAAAGCACAGTTTAAAGCCTTCAAAAGCACACACAATCCGTGCCTTGACCGTAGTGACATAGTAATGGTGTTTGGTATTTTGTTATTAAACGTATAAGGAAATGATTTTAGTCAGCTGTCTTAAGAAAGAAGGCAACAACGTTTTAGATAGTTTAAAGACTTCCAAATAACACAAATACCGCGTATGTACTGCAATAACGCATAAACGGTTGTCTTTACCTTTTTTTCAATTTCGTGTATAAGAGAAGAACCTTAGTCAATGGTAGGAAGGAAGACGAAACTAAACGTTATTTACAGTTTTAAAACCTCCAAGTAACATTCAAGTCTGGGCTGGACTGCAGCAATGGCATAATCATCTGTTTTCTTTTTTTTTTTTTGTTTAGACTGTAAGCAAGTAATTTAAGTCAGTAGTATCAACGAAGAAAAATGTTAATGTATTAAACGGTTTAATGGATTCCAAGTCACAAAAATGGCATTGTTGTGTATTTTAATAATCTCCTAATGAGTTGATTGTATTTTTCATAAAGTGTCAAAAAAGGTTTAATATAGCTTTTAGAAATAGAAGAGGAAATAATGGCTATCAGCATATTTCGGAAAACATTATGTACGATGTAATTAAATGAAAAATATTTCGTGTGTACGAAAAGCTAACATGTACGGTATATTTAATGTTTAAATTAAAGCATTCGTGGCTGATGCACATGTTTCGATGTCTTAATATGTTTGTAATCGGGATATTTTATCTGAAATAATTGTCTTATCTAATCAGCGAAGCCATGTGTGTGTAAATCTCTGAAGGGTATTTTTTAAGAAGAATTCGTTCATTCCAAAATGAACGAATAGTTATTCAACAGGGGGTGAGATTTTGTGAAATGTGAGGAAGAAGAAACTATTTTTAGGGGTATAGAGACAGGAAAATAGGGTGCTATTTGTATAACTACATGAACCAGAAAATTAGGCCGAAACCCATTATATGATAACGATGCAAAGTACCTCCCAGTGTCGACTGGGAGAGGAGGTAGTACGTTTTTAGAAGAGAAAAATAAGATACTTCCATTGTAAATCTTCGACCGTGATGGTGTTTCTCCTAGGATTAAATATAAGATTTTAACATAGCAGGTAAATGTGTGCAGAATGGCGTTCAACTGTCACATAATATACTGGATAGTGGTCTCTATTGGAGAAAACGTTCTGCAATCAAATTATAATATATAAGATTAGAGACGTTATTCATTAGGTGTATTTTTCTTTTCAGTGGCTATCTAGCGAATAAAAGTTATTATTTTAAATGATAAATAAATACAAATCTTATATATATATATATATATATATATAGATATATATATTCAGAATGTGTGAGAGAATATATAATTATTTCCACTGCAAGACAACATTGCAGCCAGAAATAGCAATGAAAGCCAACAAACCGGAAGTCCAAACTCGAGTTTAACCCTCATTTAGGCTCATCAGTTAGACAAAACCGAACTCATGATTATAAACACGAGTCTCTTGCATGCGATGCAAGCACTCTGCCAACTGAGCAAACGCACCGCACACAAGAAAGTCTTATTAACTATCATATATCAAGCCAACCAGATTCTGAGTTCGGATGTGTCTAACTGATGAGCCTAACTGTGGGCGAAACTTTAATCTTGGACTTCCGGTTTATTGGCTATCGTGGCTCTTACTGGATACAATGTTGTCTGGCAGTGCAAATAATTATGTATTCTCTCACACATTCTGAAAAAAAATATATAGGCAGTTTATGATCTCAAATTTCCTTTATTTCATATCTTATTTTTAAGAGAGATACAATGATATGGAATCAGTCCCGGAAATGGTTGTATACATTTTCGATTTCACATTTACTTTATTTCATATATTTTTTTAAGACAGGGGGAGGGAAATAAACATACGGAATATGAACTATGCGAAAATTGTAACATTATTTTGAAAACCATTATAAATATGGCGAGGGATTATTAACTATACTGTACTTTCACCTAGCAACTTAATAAACAAATAAAAACTGGCATATAGAATATTGACTGCGCTGAAATAATAACGTTATTGTTTAGCAATTGATACTTATCATGGAGAGGGTGTGTTTTCTAACTAATCTGTACTTTCATCTAACCATTTAATAAATAAAACTCCGACATACGGTATACGGATCGTACTGAAATAATAACATTAATGTTTAGAAAGTCACTCTTTTTATAGAGAGAGTGGTCATAAAATAATTACAAGCAGGATACGAATAAATTAGAAACAGAATACATAAAAGCCATGTGTATATACAAGCCTACAAAGCAGTCATGTCTTAACTAATTCATATTTCCTGAAAGTAGAATAACATACATCATCCATACTATGCTAGTAAATCTTAACCGTTGACTACACATTCGGTATATTAACTAAATCTCTTAAAATATTGCCATATAGACGAGAACATTATACTAGCTTACTACGTATATGATTAGAGAATTCATTCATTTTTAAAAGTCTCAATATTTCCAAGAATATATGAAGAACGCTACAGATCTTTGCTTTTCCCTCACACATTAAAACAACTATAAGTTTAAAAAACAAAACCGCATGGGGTCCATTATTAATACATATGGATTTCAGATAATACTTTACGATGAATAAACGTTTATTATGTTTTATAACTAAATGATATCGACATGCTATAACAAACAACAAAATACTAACCATAAGCTAAATTGGGTCGACCACACCCAGCCGCATAACTATATGTTAAACGGGTTTTGGAAACAAAGTAAGAGAAGAATTACATCTCGGCCAGTCATCAAAATTTCCTCATGAGTTCTAACGAACATTTGTACCTTTATAGTAACAGTATATAGAACAATCCGAGTAACATTCACATTGAATAGGTCGATACAAATGTATACATATATACATATATATATATATACATATATATATACATATATGTATATATATATATACATATATACATATATACATATATATAAACATATATATAAATAATGTGTGTATATATACGTATATATATATATATGTATATATAAATATATATATATATATTTATATATATAGTTATATATATATATATATATATATATATGTATATATATATATGTTCGCGTATATTTACTTCCGTAGTATATTACTCGCTGGTCGATAAAACCTACAAGTTCGTGCCTATGTTACTTGTAGTTTGTGTCGGAATTATTCAAGTATTTAAGGCAATGTAGTTAATTAAATATTATAGTTAAGAAATAAATAAAATCGAAAAAAAACAGTTGTTGTCTTTTACGTTATGACTAACTAAATAACTATATATATATATATATATATATAGAGAGAGAGAGAGAGAGAGAGAGAGAGAGAGAGAGAGAGAAATATGTAGAAATAACAAAAGAGAAGCGGTTTCACGTAGCTGTGTATTTTCTCAATGTCCATTAATAAATAAATATAATAGCATTATAAAAGATTAAATTCAAAATCGGAAAAATCCAGAACTACAAAGTTTATATAGCGAAATATAGGGTAAATGTTTCTATAGCTACGAAAAAAATGCAATAAAATGGTGGTGTGTTCATACGTGTCGAACTGTTTGTTCATTGGGGAAGATGCGAATACCAGAATATTATAATGTCTACTGAGTAGCTAATAAGCTGTGCAGGATTTCAACAAGCGAGCAATTATTATCTGTAAATAGGAATATGTACAAGTTATGGGCTGTATGTGTCGTATAATCGTCGTATAATCAGTTAAGGGAGGTTATAAGCCAGCAGAGTAGGAATATGTAGAGATGGTTCCGATGTATAATGGGAGCGGTGAAATCACAGAATATATTGAGAGAAAATAGGAACTACTTCCTCTAAAGTTGGTTAAATGTCGATCGTAGCGATACTCTTATAACGCCATCATGTGTATATAAAGTTACATACGATGGTGGGTAATGAGGTACACATTACATTTGTATGTGACATCTGTTGTAAACCTACTGCATTTATTCAAGGGAAAAAAACGACATCTTTTATCATATATAAGGATAAACGTTATTAATTTTTATTCTAGCTATTGCTCATATGCACACTAGATAATTGGGCATATTTTTTATGACAGAATTTGTAAACGACTTTTCATCGCATTTGATAATTTGATATCTGTTCCTGATTCGTGTCCAATTATTTTTGCATAGCTCTACGCATATGCTATATAATGTTATAGCCTCTTATTGTTCCGATATAATATTCCTTAAAATCACATCGTTTTTCTGTCGAAATTTGTAATCAGGGATAGCATTGTTCATATTTACTTTAAGATATTTTACAATATAATTTCAAGGAAAAATTTTAAAAATTAATAAAAAAATAATGGTATTAGTTACTTCATAAATATTGTTGAATATTCGTAAGAAAAGTAATATTTTTCTGCTTTCTATAATTTTTAATGTTCTTACAACAAAATATTAGTAATTTTACAATACTTTTGAAATGTCAGCGAAATCAGTAAATATTGCGTGTACTATTTTGTTACAGTAATTAGATGTATAAGTCATATCCGTTATGTTCCTTCATGCACCCGCCATTTCCACGACGGTTATCATTTAAAACGCAGTCCATCAATGCATTACTTTAAGTTAAAGAATCATATTACATGTTCTACTCGTCCAAATATGAAACTTTACATTTAAAAATCGTTCTTGTTACTCCTGTTTTTTGAATTCTTAGGATTACTGTTTAAATCTTGTATTATTTTGGCAAGCTAGAATACATGTATGGCTTTTTCGAAAGAAATTATTTATTTTATTGCTGCGGGTTGCTCTCATTCTGTAACCAATGATAAAATAGATATCCTAAGTAAATCGTTATTGTAATTTAGGTGTTGCTGGATCTGAGAGTTGGACATTTCACTCCCAGAATAGTTTTACTAATACAACTTAGTTTGAATAATTACAACATCAACAGCTATATTGTGTATGTGTGTGTAAACAAATATAAATGCTGTTTAATTAAATTTACAAAATGTGTTATTCTTGACAACAGACACATATTTAAAATTGTTAATTCTTTATGTCATGAAATCATTACGATAAATACTATCCTCAGAGAAAAACAACTAACAAAATAAAATGTATATGACTTAGTTATGATTTCACTGGTTTATATATACATGGAGCATTTCAGTAAAAGAGAAAAGAAATGTTGTAAAGATAATATCGAAATATATGGATTAAAAAGAAATGATTAAGTTAACGTAGAAGTGAATTATAGTAGAATTGTAACATTTCTAAAGAGTGGGGTCAGTTTGGAATTGGGTGGTAAGCGTATATCAGATTATATTATCCGTAAATGTACCAACAGCATGTGAGTGTTTAGAAGATGTAAAAAATATTTTATATAAATCTACACTCAGTGAAGTGTGAGTCGCGTAGAAAAACAACTATATAATCAGCTACAAAAATCAAATTCATGGGTGCTGTATAATTGTTAATATAACGAATATATAAATACAGTAGTGCACATACTTACAGATGTAGATACATACGCAATATTACGGAAAGTAACAACATATACACCTAAAAGGAAATACACAAACACCCACAATTATTATTGAGTTGATAAAAATATTCATTCTAATAAAAGGTAATTATCTTTAACGCCTCTTATATGCAAACTAGAAAGAGTTTAGAATTTGGTCTATCAGATTCTGTCTTCTTCTGTATATTTCAGTTTAGTCTGGCATGTTGTATATATAGAGTAAGAGGGTTTAGTTAGCATTTTTTTAAATATAATTTTATATCTTTGTAAATATTTGAAATTCCTTTTAAGGTTTTGAAGATCTTTGGTGTTTATTTATTACATTACTGAAAAAGATGGGGTTAATTAAATATTTTTCTGCTTTAGGCGGTGGTATGAATTACACTTGATAGATTTCAATGGGGAGTTTTTCATGCATTTGAAGACATTTTAAAATTCATATCTGAAGAAGTAAATAAATGAAAAAAACATGGTCAATGCAATACTTTACGTATTGATTGTAATTTTATTTTACTGAAATCTATGAAAATCTAATATTATACAAAATACTTACTTCGAGACCCCCCAGAATTAAGCCTGACGATCATAAAACAAACATCTATATTAAATTCATATTCACTTCGAGCTCCGAATCAGGTCCAACAATAAACGATGCAATATATGAGTACTCCATTACTGAAGAATTAAGGAAATCTTTTGGTTTTGCAATGTACTTACTCAGTAATCAAATGATTTCTAAAACATAAACAGAATCAGAGATTGTGTTAATAATAAATGATATTAATTTATACTATCCACCACTGATCCAAACGTTCTTTAATTCAGTTTTAATCTTATGAAATAACTCCGCGCTAACTGGAAATTTCATAAGGCCTACTAATTAGAGATTCTTTTATACAACTTTGTAATAAAAGTTGGACAAGAAGGGCACACATAATGATTTCCCTGTTCTGAATGATATATTTGACTTTCTCAAAGTCACATACATAATGCGCATATAACTGTTGAAATAACAAAAAACATTTTATGTTTATCCAGAGGCTATAAAAGCAGACTGAAACTTTACTTAAGACCACGAGAATACAATAAAACTGCGAACAAACTAATCGCTTTATTACCGAAACTCACATAATTATTTAACCTGAAAAGAAACGTTCTAACTTCTAATATGTCTCGCTTAAGCAGACATCGAATTCTATATTTTCTATCAAAACGTAATCCAACAATATTCTATGTTCATAAGTTTTTCGATAAGTTTACTCAAGTATATAATAAATTATACAATCTAGTCTAAAAAATGCTTAGAACCGGGGTTTATCAGAAAACTTTTCAACAAAGTTACTCATTGTTAAACAATGCATCACAAAATACAGGCAACTCAACGTAAACAAAATTAAACAAAAACGCACCGCTCTTTCCTGTTCATAACATGAGAACGATGAAAAATGAGTCTGCTATAAAATAAAAACAAAAATGTTAGCAAAATCTCACTCATCTTATTCACGCACTTGCATGACCAAAAACATTATCTGGTAAAAGTCCGCTTTTTAATGTTATGTTCCAACGAATATACCAAAAAATAATCAAAACAACCCCACTGTTTTGAGATTTTTTAAAATTCTTGAGATCAGCAATACTCGTAGATTTGAAATTTTTTTGTGTTTATATAATTGTATATAACGTTAACACATTCATTCTCCCATGTTTTTAATAGTTCACTCTATGTGCCTACCAGCAAAATAGTTGCAATCTCTTTGCAATTTCAGTTTTTTAGCTATTTATTCTTGTACAATGAAGATCATTCTGTGAATATAAATGGAATTACTATTTTTTATTTGTCACATTCTGAGAATAAAAAATATTTAACATTTACATTAAACATTTTTTAAATGGTCCATATATATATGTGCACTATTTTGCATATTGAACATGATCATCTGTATAATATAGTAACCCACCACTGATGAAGCTCGACTATGACCCCTTTCTGTCTGGAAACTCGGCTCGTATATTGAACCCTTATGCTGAAAGCGAACATCGAAGCCGCAGGCAGAAAGAAAAACATACACGTAAAATTCTAATCTATGAGAATTAATTCACGAAATTATGTACACTGTTTTTACAAATATTGTTCAGTAAGTTTTTCAAAGTGCAATCTTTTTCACAGGCAGCGTCAGATTGTTATTTTTGTTTTTTTTACACGGTGGTTAACACTTATCAAGGCCCGGAAGCCACTCATGGATAAGGGTTATTCCAAGTACAGTACGTTAGTGTGGAGATTTGATGAAGTGTTTACTTAAGGGAGCGGTTAATTAGGAATTTGTTAACGTTGGACTTGAAGACATACAAGTTGTAGTCAGGTGGGAAGCGGGAAGAGGGAACAGAACGAGGGGTCACGTCCTCAGGGAACGGCGGGTTACTTTGAGCTCACGCACAAACTCCTTCGGAAACTGCTTCGAAACTGACTAATTTCCGCGCGACACTCATATTAATAGTGGTGTGTGTGGTCGGGGGTGGAATTCTCCTCAGCCAATCAGATCACGCCACGACACTACGGAAAAACCCCGCAGATTTGCGGGTGTGTAATCCACCAATTTCGTAATCTGAGATTTAGAGATATATTAAATTCACATGACTTAAGTTCGTCTCTGTCAGTCCGACATCTGGCTTTTGAGTTCCTCAAGGCCAGAAAGTGTTATGTTATTCTTCTAAGTTCCTGTCATCAATTTTAAATGCAAAATATATTTCTCTGACTTACAAAACAATATCTATTTTGACAATGAAATAAAATATATATTTATATTCTCTAAATCCTCGGGATATCTGTCGCTACCCGGGATCGATTAAAACGGGCTTTGTATAGTTATTCGGCCCTCCTCAGGTCCCTGAAGAATATCTAAAGCTCCCCAATGAGGGGCAAATTGCTCCCTCAGGTTGATTACCTCACATTCGCCTACATTATACTATATTGCTTCGTATGAACCAATACAGTCTAATTCCTCCACACACAGCTCCATTCCTTTTCACAGTTCGCCGTCAGATTTTTTCCACAAACACCCTCTCTTCATCATCAAATTACCCGTCAAAAAGATAACATTTACACAATCCAATATCCACCCATGAATCAGGGGTCTCCTCCTTTTTCATTCAAAAGTCCATAAGAAAGTCAATTCATAAAGTTCATAAGATCATCACACGTAAAAGTTCAATTTTCATCAGGGCTAATACAGTTTTTTTTTTTTCACATGAAATTGTTCGCTTGTAAATCCTTTTTTTTTTCAATTCACATTAATAATTCAAATATAAGATAATCATTTAAAAATTGTCACTCAATCGATTAGCTCATATGAGTTACTTCCCGTGGTTAACAATTGTGTCTCCTTTCTTTTTCCAGGGTTTTGTAAGATTTGTCAGAGTTATTTCCCTTTTTACATCAATTCAATCATAATTCAATTTTTGTATTCAACAGAGTGTCAGTCACAATTCACAAAGCATTTTTTTCACGTCGCTGCTATCAACAGCACAGTCTTGTAATAAAGGGTAGGCAGCCTTAACCAGCTTTTTATTAAGATGAAGGAATATTTCTCACCTTAAGCCGCCGTAGTTGAACCTCTACCTTTATTTCACAGTTAAAATCTCTTTCATAAGCATCTTGTACAAATTTCTTTCACTGAGGACTTCTTCTCACCTTAATAGACGGTCATTCAAAGTATCGTTGTGATTTTATTTCGACGGTTCTCAGCCCAGCGCCTTGCGGGAATTTTTGGTAAACCACAGAGAAACGAAAAGAACAAATGAGGTCGTCTTCAGTTCGTTGTGGTCTCCGCATCAGGGAGCCCTTTTTTCTTTTTTTTACATGGTGGCCACCACTTGTCAAGGCCCGGACGCCACTCAGGGATAAAGGTTTATTGTAAGTACAGTACGTTCGTGTGGAGATTTAATAAAATGTCTACTTAAGGGGGCGGCGGTTCATAAGGAATTTGCTTACGTTGGACTTGAAGATATCCAGGTTGTAATTAGGAAGGAAGCAGGCAGACGGAACAAAGTTCCACAGGCGTGCACTTCTAAGAAAGAAGCTTTGTTCATGGAATCTACGTTTTGATGATAGATATAGAGTGGGGAAATTTTTTGACAGTGAATTAAGCCAGACGGGTGTTTTTCGCAAATAATTGGCGAGTGGGGACATGAGATTGGAGTTCAGACGAGCACCTGCCATGGAAATAACGATAAAATATAGGCTTGCAACGTCTCTTCTGTGGTAGAGATGTTGCAGGGAAGAGAAAGGGCATCCTCCACTAAGCCACGAAGTCTATTTTGTACTCTGTCAAGGCAGGATAGGCTGTTTTTAGCAGATCCCGCCCAGATATGGCAGCAGTATTCCATGATCGGAAGTACTTGGCTTTTATATAGATACAGAATTGCACCAGTAGTGAGATATCTTCTGGGGCGGTAGAAGGATCCAATCATCTTTCCAGCGCGATTGGCAAAAAACTTGATGTACGTGTTCCCTTCCAGATCAGGAGTGAAGTTCAAGCCCAGAAGCTTGTCAAAACAGCGGGCTTTTTCAATTGATTCCAGATGAGGATCAGAGCGTTGATGATATTAAGATAGGAGTTTGGTTTTAGATGCGTTAAAGGTAACCAGTCACGTCTTTCCCCACTTAACTACGCGCTCGAGACAAGAGGAGAAAGAATCAGAGAGACCTTTATCATTTACAGCCTTTGATGTGTTGCCGTAGAATGTTGTGTCATCAGCATAAATGTCAACGAATTATTTAAGTATGTGTTCAGGGAGATCATTTGTGTAGATCAGAAAGAGAGTTGGGCCCAAGATTGACCCTTGAGGGACTCCAGCATTAATACTGCGTGCCTCTGATTTTTGTCCATCAACCACTGTCCTTATGAGCCTATCAGAGATAAATGATTTAATGATAGCGAGAACATTTCCAGTTATACCGTAGCTGAAAATCTTGTGAAGTAGGCCTTTATGGCATACCTTGTCGAAGGCCTTTGATATTTTAAGAACAATTGCCCTAGAAAGGAAGCCTTTGTCAAGATATGCACTAATCCTTTGAGATATAACAGTTAGCATATCTGCCGTAGATCTTGCACAACGGAAATCATATTGCGTGTCACTAAGAGGGTTATTTATGCTGAGGTGGTTTACTATTTCTCTATTTAATATGGATTCCAGCAACTTACTCATGACACACAGGAGACTTATTGGTCTGTACTGAGAAGGAAATGACTTATCACCTGAGTTCTTAAATACAGGGCATACTGATGATGTTTTCCAATGTGTTGGAAAGCACTTCTCCTTAAGGCAGCGCTTAAACAGTTTGGTAAGTACGGGGGAAAGATTTGGTTGAAGCTATTTTAACACTATAATTGGGATGCTGTCAGAGCCAGTTGCTTTACTGGAATCAAGGTTCTTGATTAGCTTGGCGACCTCATGCACAGATGTTTGTATGTTACCTAGCGAGTTCTGTGTTACCTTATAATTAACTTTTATCAATTTGAGAAGTTGGCTTTATATTAATTTACATTTGAGTGTACATAATTATTCAAACTTTGGGAGGTTCTCGTTTTCATAGGGGACTTTTTTTCCTTTCCATTTTACATGTAACAAGACAATAGTGGTAAATAGCATATTTGACAAAGATTTCAGAACAAAAAAAAAAGGACAAGTTAGGTACAATTTAGTTACGAGTTTTTCGGTCAAAGCTGTAATAAGAAAACAGTTAGCGGTAATTAGCACGAATTAGGTTCAAAAGTTAGATAGAAACATTTTTAAACCTAGACTTAAGAGTCTGGAAACAGCGACCTACCGCCCTAAAGGTCATATCGGAAGTGGGAAGCTACCAGACTTTCATTCTAGCTACATAAAGATATACTGGACGTTGTGTGTATATATTTGAGGGGTTAATAATTTTATTTATGTATTTATTTATTTATTTTATTTGTTTGTCTATTTTTATTCTTTTTTTTTGTTTACTTTATCTATCGAGTTGGAATCTTCGAGTTTAACCTTATAATTAAAATCCAATAATGAACTTTTATCAATTTGTGAAGTCGGTTTAATATTAATTTACATTTGAGATTAGATACTTATTTAAGGATTGCACTTCGTTTCCGTTAACACTCGCTCTTGTAACAACTACCTTATGAAGCCTATCCCCAGCGTCTGTACTCTCAAGCCTGTTAAATCGAGCCTGCCATTCACTAAATCTATTCGTCTTACTCCTCCCATAGCTTTTGGTAGCCTAAGTTAGGTATGTGGCGGTGAATAATTGATTAGGGGGCACCGGAGATCAGTGAGGTTTTCAATTATTCATTCGCTCACTCTTGCTCAGGTGCTTTTAATAAATACCGTTCCTCAACCTGATAATACGGAGGTAACCCTATGCCCTTTCCCCGGGCTTCACAACCCCTGCCAAGTTCTACCATAGTTAAAGGTGGCCTCACCTTGATTATCCCAGCAACCGTGTTACCGCATACCTTATACAATTTCATTTTCTGTTGCGTGCATACCAACCAGGTTCTTTCAGCTACTCTTATAGCCATTCTCTCATCCCCCTGAAATAATTTCAACATACACAACTTATCATCTCCAGTGACATACAACGGACTCTGTGACCGGCAAATTCCAAGACCATTATTTCGGCATGTTCCTGCCGTTCGCATACTCAAAACCATAAATCTATCTCTTGCCATATTAAACCCTACATATTCGGACTCCACTCTGTACCTGGCCACCAACCCTAACTTGGTGTACAATAGAAGGGGAGGGGCGAATGAACTGGAATTGGATGACCTCGTCCTATGACGCAAGTCGGTTTATAGGTCAGACGTTGAATGGAGCAAAGTTCGGATGAACTTAAACCCTGACCGACAAAAATGAAACCCGGGAATAAGATGACGTAATTCGGCCGCAAATAAGACCAAATGCAAATATCAACAGGGTCAGAATGTGGGTCGATTACGTAAATCGATTAACGGGAAAATTCATAAAAAGCAATCATAAACAAGTCAAAGAGGACAGAGAGAGAGGTGACAGCAGAAAAGGACAGCCGACGCTCAACTGCCTGTCACGGTCGCAACCACACCCTTCCCGCCACCCTCTCATTCCTTCACCGCCGTATTGATGTGTATATGTTGTTATTAAATAAATCAAATTGTTTTATAACAAAGCGTCTTGTTATTCATAGATAGATGAACAGCGGTGATTCCATTCACTAGACGAGACAACAACATATGCAAACAAACTATCTATCTATCGAGATATTCAAAAATCTCGGATAGCTAGAATATAGACGGTGCTAACAAAATAGACGTCACAGCCATATCACCCAGTATATAACATTGGGTGTGTCCAGTAGATAGGGAACGGGTGGAGTAATAACTTGGTAAACCTCGTATTTGGTTCCTCGATCTAACGAATCGTCTTCGATAATTCAAACATAAACACTTATGTTTTATCCTCCAAGAGTTTAATAGCGGGTATATTATTATACTTCTCCAAATATCTCTTGGATGTATTAACGCAGCCATGACTGACAGCCATCGGTCTCCCCAACCGTCTTCCATGTGAAGCGCTCATCAATGCTATTTTTCCTAACTACAAGCAGAGCGAACGTGGTGCTCAGGGCCACCGAGCGTCAACAATTCGCGATTCTGGCCACGTCGCGTTACACAGTTCCCTCCTTTTGTGCAGCTACCGCTCGCCGCTCTGCTATCAGACCATCTCTCCTGGTCTCCACAGATACACTAGCTGGATCACGCCCATCCCCGGAACAAGCGAGGAAAATTCCGTCTGTCAGTACACAACTATTTACAAAAAGTCGAGCACCTTTTTTCGCAGCCTGTTTAAACAACACATTCAGTTTCACTAAAGTTACTCCGTACCCTCATGGATAATAAAAAAAATAATAATAGTAAATACAGGAAGCTAGATACGGCCTCTAATTTATCGAATTCCTTTCGATATTTCAAAACACGTTCCCATAATACACTCTTTCTCTCTCCGTGAGACACAGACACGCTCGTGCGGACAACGACCTCAATTCCAACATAATTAATTTTCTTCTTATGAACGGTTAACATGAAACACATTTTCTCTCTCTGTGTGACACACACACACACTCGTGAAAACAACGAGCTCAATTCAGGCATAATTAATCTGTCTCCTTATCGACAATTAATTAAAAAAAAAAAACAGTCAGCAGAGGTGCACCACGGGGTCACGCAATCATCGGCAAAATTCAATCATTACTGATTCTTACTCCCAAAATTCAATTTAAATGCTCCGTAATTTATTTCAACTTCAAAAAGAATTAATTTCTAAAACGCGTAATCTTTACCGACCTCGTAGGTCAAGGAAACTCAGTAAACGCCTCGTCTTTCTTTTCAATTAATACCTCCAGGTGTGAACATCACACACCTGATTTACTCGCAATGGAAAATCCATCTAAAAATAATAAATCATTTTTTGCGCACAATTGAGTGTACCACACTTCACTCAGTAATGCTGATGATGATTTCCAATTATTCTTCGTTCAGATCGCAGACCTCAAAGCTCTTATATCGTATGTAAGAAATCCCTCCTGACTGAGGCAAAATCTTAATTATTCCCAAAGGTCTCTTTAGTATCGGAAAAAATACCTTTAATTATCCTCGACCGAATCTTCACTAATTCTGTTCAGTTTAATAAGTGATCCCTACCAGACTGAGGAAACAACCACATTTTTTTTCTTTTTTTAAAATTAATTCAACACTCAAAAATTTATATCTCCAATTATTCTCGTTTGAAAGCATAAAAGCACAACTCTCGAAATTTTTAAATTCTCCACAACAGCGTTCGACAACTATACACAATACACGTATCAATCCAGCCAACATGTTTCTTCTAGGTTCACGAACTGCTAAAATAGTATTCTCGTGTTTTTTTTTTTTTTTCAGAATTTTTCTTTTTAATTTCAACTAAATTCAATCATTGGAATTCTTCCCTCACAATATAAAATTCTAATACAATTACAGTCATAAGTCATTATCATCAGAGCTAAACCCGCTCTGGATATAACTCAACAAATTGTCACTTTAAAATACGTGAACAACACTCTACCCTCGTATTATCTATTCTCGAGGTAGGGTACTCATTTTTCCTTCTAACCTCGCATCGGGTTGACAATGGGGACACATATCAGCCCATTTCCGACTTTTCCCTCCCCAGGTGGCAGAAATTCTCTCAAAGTTCTCAGTTAACCTCAACCACGTTATTCTAATCTCTCGTAGTTGGCCTCTGGTGACATCAACCAGAATCAAGCCGGTCTTCCAACGCTCCAGAAATTTTTTTGGCTTGTCTCTTGATATCATTGTAACCCAACTTCGCTGAGAGGACTGCTAAAACCTTCTCTCATTCATCATAAAAAGTTTAATCCATCCCAACCTCTGCAACGAACACCATCGTTCCTTGACGTCACCTTGTTGTTATAATACCCGCATCTCGAAATCCCTTTTACCTCTTAACTAAGATTATCGCACAATTACGTTATTTATCTCATAAATATTATTGATTATCTGTGGTACGATATCTTCACGAACCGGAGTTTGCCGATGGTTTCGCGATTACCACATATTTCGACTGGTCTTTCTCTGTTTCCTTCCACGCCCACGTTGCTTTAAGATCCGTAGAAAGAAGAGATGAGTACAATCCATGTCGACGAAGGTTGGGTTGTTGCTGGAGGGAAGAAAAGTTGCCAAGCACAAAAAAGACAATGTCGGAAAGCGCTTACTATAAAAAATAACAATGTTTATTAACACAATCTTTAAAAACACAACGGATGGGAGTGATTGTGGTTGATTGGCGGAATAAAGTTTTCTTAGAAAGTCTTAACTGCAATTAGGCAGCATTAATGATGTAGAACGGAGTGGCAACGGATTTGGTTCTTTAAGTGGCGACGAAAACGAACCCACTCGATTTTTCGCTTTGGGTATCCTCTATTTATTGGCCCCAATCCTTGAACAATCAGTGTCTGATTGGTCAGTCAATGGGGATTGCCGACTAATGGCTATCGTCGTAACACTCCCCCTGGCTAACCCCTGATTGGTTTTAGATAATCGGCCAATTAGTTGCAGTCATTGGGAGGGGCTATACGGAGCAATTCTGTGATTAGTTAATTAACAATGTATAGCCGCCCAGCCTTGTGCCAAACTTGTGCTAGGCCGACCCACAATGTTTGCCAACTTTAGAAATATATTTATTGTTTATAATTTTGACGATTATGATTTTTCACAAGTGCAAACAACTGCAGTTTGTTATAGTTTTATATGTCATTGCTCGAGTCACAATCTCCTTGCACTTAAAATGTTGGATTCCCGAAAATAATTTATTTTAATGTTTTTATAATTTTGAAAGGTCGATACACCTGCAGATGGTTGTGTTTTATTGAGAGTTCTATAGGTCAGTCCTGTTCTTTCTCGGGTCATCATCTCTTTGCACTCAATGACAGTTTATTCTTAAAAAGTGTTTGCTACTCAAACGAATGGTATACTGTTAAAAAAAACAATTATTATTATAATTTGATTAATTATTATTTAATTAACTTCGCCAGTCAACCTTCTGACACTTAATTAAAAAGTGTCATAATCTCTCCGCGGCCCTATGAAAAGCAAATCCGCCATAGTTACTCGTAAATTCAATTAAATCAGCCTGCGCCTTTATGATACTCAAATATTCAAATATACATAATATCAATTACTTCTACAACAAAAGAATAATAAATGAAAAAAAACAACAATCATCAATCACCACAGAGTTTTAACAAAAAAGACAATAAAAACTTTTTCACATTCTGTTCTTCCTTTCAAGCTTTTTATTCAATAAAGAAATTATACGATTGCTCGTGTTAATTATCTCGTACACACAGCCATTGCACACAGCCATATGGTCCTTCTCTCTCCCTTTCTTTCTATATCTCTAGACGAATTTTCACACACAACAAGCAGAGAGGATAAAAAGGTTCGCTTACTCCGACTCTGTTGCGTCCTTTTCCTTGCCCTCTCTGTTTACTTCCTCGCCGCTTATTTGTCGCACATATCTGTCGTCAACTGAAGTTGCCCTTTCTTTCCTTCTCCCTAAAAGTCTATCTTTACTCTATGTTTTTAAGGGTCGTTTCTTCTTATTTTTTTTTTCCAAAATGTGTTTTTCTAAACATTTTTTTCCAACCGGGCGTTTGTTTTTAAAGTATTTTTTTCCAAATGTTGAAACGTTTTTCTTTCAATCGGACGGGTTTCTATATTTTTCAGTTCTGTCTGTCTTCTCCCTTTTTTCATATGTCTCCGTCTGTCTGTCTCTTTCTTAGTAGGTTCTTTCTACTGAGTTCACCCTGGAAATACTTTTTTTCTTTTCTGTCTTTGTTTCCGTGTCCGTGGTATCCACCAATAATTTAAGATTATTTTCTTTTTATACTTTGTCGTGGAATTATTTCTTCTCGCTTTTCTCGGGTAAGATAACAGCATCTATCCTGGTCACGGCACCATAATGTAACCACACACTGATGAAGCTCGGCTAGGACCCATATTTCTGGAAACTCGGCTTGGATCGTCTGGTCCTTCTCTGAGGGTTGTTACATTGAATTATGTATGCTGAAAGCGAACATCGAAGGCGCAGGCATAAATAAAAACAGACACGTGAAATTCTAATCTATGAGGATTAATTCACTAAATTATGTACACTGTTTTTTTACAAATATCGTTCAGTAAGTTTTTCAAAGTCTAAATCTTTTTCAGAGACAGGGTCAGACGTTTTTTTGGATAAGTGGACATGTCTTTAGGGAACGGCGGGTTATTTCAATTTCGTTCAAAAACTCCTTCGGAAACTGCTTCGAAACTGACTAATTTCTGCGCCACACTATTATTTATAGTAGTCTGTGTAGTCGCGGATAGAAATCATACCAGCCTATCAGATCAAACCACGACATTACAGAAACAACTCAGATTTTTCGGGTATGATAAGCAGTTTAGCGTAACAATTAATGTCAAGCTTTTTTGCAGACTGTTTGTAATCTAGCGTGAACAATAAAAGTTCATAATTACGGCTTTAATAATTCTTCGTTTATTTTTTTATTTTATTTTACTTCAGTCGAAGTTCTCAGAAATCAAGGGACTCACAGCATTGGGCTAGCACTTGAAATCTATGAGATACATAGATATTCAAGTGTTCCATTTAAGTTCTTTATTTCCCAAACACTGAGTTAGTAAAGAAATTGAGAACATTAATCTTCCTCTACCCAATTAACCATTTTCATACGTTGTAGTATATCTTTAATTTTGGTCTCTTGGTCTTACTGGATTTCAGGACAAGAATGTATCTAGTCTGGTGGAGTATCCAGCTTCATTCTATTGAAGTAGCATCACTTGGAAAAGGTGCGACATTCCTCATAAAAGCTAATTAGGGTAAGCGTTAGTGAGGAGAGCGAATATAATGTGACTTTGAATATTTGGGTAGGGTTTACTTCTATGGAAAAAGTGCCCTCATGCCAGGTTTATTCTGACAACCCCCTGTACAAAGAGACCTGAGCCACTCGAGGACAGTGTCTAGTGGGCATTCAAGTTCTCTGTCCTCATTACTGTGTGTGTATGTTTAAATGACAAATATTTTACACATTGTTCAACTTGCCGCTAACATACCCCCAACAATATGCCCGCTATCTACTTGGCTAAAATAAAAAAAAATAGCGTAAATACCTGTTAGTTTCTTCATATATGAGGAAACATATATTCGATCATCATTGATTTTAATTGGTTCAATTTCTCATCGGCTTGCATAGGGGTAATTTTTTCCTATCGTCTGCTCAGTAAGAATACGGATTAAGATTAGGCTTCACACTCAGCAAACCTGGAGCCCTAAATTACATTTATCTTTGTCTATATCAAAAAATATGATATCTATTATAAATTTGCGCAGAATATTTGCCATCAGTGTTCTATCAAGAGATGTGTGCGGCATCAACGGTGGCAATTCTATAAAGAGTTTCAGGATGAGCTCATCATTAAATCCGATAAAAAAAAACGTAATAAAATCACGACTGCAACTTGATATTTGTTTGGATTCTAGGAAATGATTATTATTATCATAGATGACATATTTATAGCAACCATAGATTTAGTATCATGTCCGTTGTCGTGAAATGATGAAATATTTACAAAATTATATAAATGGCTTAAATAATAAGAACCATTGTCGAGATACAGCTAAATAACGACGATGGTTATGTCGGTCTAGATATTCTGTGAATAATACCAAAGATTAGAAGCGTTATTTAAATAATTCAAATAATACGTATTCTTATTTCATATTTAAAATTCCAAGAAACATCAGATAAACTTCAAATTGTTAAATGTAATCAATACAGCCCGTTCCACAGCTGACATCCTCACTGTTATCTCTGACCGTATATACAATTCACTGGACAAAGCAGGGGAGGGCAGAGCGGTAGCTATAAATATATCTAAGGCTTTTGACAGGGTATGTCACAAGGGTCTCCTCAGGAAAATTAAATCTTACGGTATCACTGGTAGAATACTTAGCATAATTAAATCCTTCTTAGAAAAGAGAAAAATCCATGTTGTCCGCGACGGTCGAACCTCTAAACAGTGTGATATAAATGCGGGAGTGCCTCAGGGGTCTATTCTTGGACCTCTATTGTTCCTGATATTTATTAATGACTTCCCCGACAAAACTACCTCTGACATGGGTATATATGCTGATGACACTACACTCTATAACAGGCATGGCAGGAAAACAAATGAACACATATCTAAAGAAATGGCAAAAAAACTAGAGGATGACCTCCAATCTGTAGTGGAATGGGTACATAAATGGATGGTCACATTCAATGCTGCCAAAGCCAAACTGGTTTCCTTCAATAACTACAAGAAACCTTCTCTGCCACCAATAGCAATGCACAGTGAGTCCCTGTCTGAGAGTACATCTTTCAAACTATTTCGCCTAACATTCACAGGAAACATGAGCTGGAACAATTATATTGAAAACATTGCCAGGGCCGCTGCAAAAAAGGCAGGTTCTCTCTACCGTGCTAGAAAACTACTAACACCTGAAAGTATCCTGTATCTCTATAAGGCCACCATTCGCCCATGTATGGAGTATTGTTGTCACATCTGGGCTGGTGCGTCTACTACTAGTCTCTCGCTCCTAGACAAGGTTAAAAAAAGAGTCACCAATCTGATAGGCCCTGACCTGGCATCTAAGCTCAGCCTCTGTCCCATCGACGAAACGTTGCATCTCTCTGCTTGTTCTACAAGTATTTTAATGGTGAATGCTCTGACGAACTGCAGACACTTGTGCCCCCACGACGCAGACACCCTCGACAAACCCGACAGGCAGCTAAATCCCACCCCCACACAGTAAAGATCCCTAGATGTAAAAGATCTTTCTACTCCAGTAGTGTTTTCCCCAGAATCGCTAGACTCTTGAATTCCATTCCAGGATCCTGGTTCCCTAACTGTACTGACATGCAGAAGTTCAAGTGCAACGTGAACCGACATATTGCTGCCCAAATCCCTAAATAGTGCCCCAGTAGTTGCTGCCCCTGATAGTAGCCCCCTACACCTGAGTGAAAATATGCCTTGTTTGGGGTTAAAATGTAATTTAAAAAAAAAATAAAAATTGGAGCCGTTTGATGTCTATACTTTTCGTTAATGAACCACACGATTATCTTCCGCTTTATGAAACGTGATGAAAATATAAATTAAACTGCTGGAGGTTACATTGGAGAATTCCTTGTGATATCACAATCAATATTTGTCGGCACAATTAAAGTAATAATTGTAATTTTATACCCTAAGACTTCATATCTGGAAGAAAATAAGATACATTCGATAATTAAATAATGTTTTCGTATATTTTAGAAAACTCTATCTAATCTTATCTTATCTTACCTATAAACCGCGCACATAAAATATCCTGCCTTCCACATTTTAATATAATACACATTTAAACTATGAATAAAACGAGGTCGTCCGTTGGCGACATATTTTTTTCAAGTTTGTGTTTGTTAATAATTAAGTCAACGCTCACAAATGAAAATAAAAATGATGTCTTTGTTTGTAAAACCAAAATAGCTGCAATATAAATACCGTACATAGCAATTTTAAGCAAAACAAAATTATAAAATAAAGAAAATTGTATTGGCAAAATAAATATTGTTTAAACATAAAACTATTTTAATAAAAAAAAAAACATGACTTCGACTGCAATTCTCAAATACAAATAATAAAATATGAGAGGTTGGATTATTTTTATTTTTAATATAAACATCCGGTGTGTCACCTTAAAACATCATTTATTTTATAAAATGATTACAAAAAAAATGCTAATATTTTATTCTATTAACATCGAGCAGTTTATTAGCGTTGCTCGAGATAACAGTGTACACACAAATACATACACATGATGGCAGATAGGCAAACACACACATACATACACACACACACGAATATACGCAAACAAACACACACACACATATATATGCATATATATATGCATATGTATGTGTATACATTCTTTTTTCACTTTTTAACAGAACACCATTTTATTTATTGTAGATTAATCATCCCTTTCCGTGTACTTTTTATTGTAGATGTTTGTATTTACTTTATTTATTTTATAATCACGTTTACTTAATTATTTATTATATTTATCATTATATGTAAATTTATTACTTATTTTGTTAAAATTTATATAGATATATACATATATATATATACATATATATATATGTATATATATATATATATATATATGCATAGACACATGTGGAAATGTGTCCAGATGCCGTTTCTATCTGCTGAGGAGACAATATGACTCTTCGAACCAGCTCAGCTCTTACACAGTTTGTTGCAGACATCAGTTATGCTGTGATTGAGGGCCGGCGGTTCGTACTGCTAAACTGTGGACATTCAAATGACGCTTAACGCCCCACTCCGCCAAATATACAGACCTTAGATAAAATGCAACATCTGTGCTCGGCGGGGTTTCCTCATCACAAACGAACAAACAAAGCATGATTTCCATGTTATCTCTTATAAGTAGCTAAACCGATTCAGATAAATTTATTTTTCCTTATAAATCAAAAACGTGGTTTAGCACAATATCTGTGGACAGATCTTACCAATTTTTCATCCGGATATGCCACTTAATAATCACATAGTCATATTTTTATTTGCAGATCTATCACAGCCGTGATTATTTCTAGAACGACACTTTATACGATAACTGAGAACACACATAAATAGCAAGAATTGTCCTTGCAACGTTCCTGTGATTTGTGTTGTGGACGCTTTGTTTGTATACTATCCCCATAACGCTTGGGTAATTTCTCATGATCCGTCCTTTGTTAGATATCCAGCCCACCTTATTTGATTAAGTATAATCAATTACTCAATGTATGGCATTTTGGACCACACGAGTACATCTGTATTAAATGTAAAAGAGTTCCAGTTTATGCCCAGAATGTGTCTCAGAATGTTATGGTGTACTCTCTCTATCTATGACGTTTATGTGTCTACTATAAGTTGCCCTGGCTTCAGAGGAGTAAGGTAGAGCTTCAGAACAGTAAAGCAAGGATGGTAAAATATAAGATTAAGAAACACTGTTTTTTTATTATATGTTTTTTTTTTGCCGGATTAACAAAAAAACAAAATCAAACCAACAAAACATTGTAATCATGCACTGATGTTACCGTGATTTTCTTTAAGGTTTAGTGCCTCTACTAATACTTAAAGTCTTTTTAATTCTGTTTATATGGTTGTGTCAATCTCCCCCTCACTCAGTCACATACATACATGTATTAGGGATATTTTAATATATTCCTTACCCCCCCGATAATGCATACAGAACATAATACGAATTCACATATACATGCAAAATCACAGTACCAATGAAAATGGTTTCACTTATTGATCCGTGCTGAAATAGTGAAGTTATTATTTATAAAGCCATTCTAAACACGGGGACAGAGGGATGCTGTGTATCAATATTTCACTTAACAATTTAATACAAACATATATCGTTAAACTAATTAAAATTTAACATAATATTTAAACATAGCGAGGACCAATAATTGCATTGCACTAATCATCATCGTAATCATTATATATAACTATTTTCTCCAGCGAAAAAAAAAAATCTATAACAAATAATCCGAAAAGGGCAATTTTCATTTTTCATGCAAAGCAAAAAAAGTAACACTCCCTTTAATGCGCTGCGTACAACATTGCAGTAAGTGCGTACTTTGCAATAGGGATCTCACTCGTGTAGGTCAGTAACGTTTGGTTTACGTTCAGTGTGATAGCAGTGGCACTCACTTTATTCCCTTTTGCTTGATATAGCGTTAGCAAATATATATGCAACTACGCGACAATCATGACAAGAGAGGTATATAGATAAATAGATAGGACGCTGCATAGATAAATACATAATACAGATGGAAATAGGGGTAAAGTGGGTTAGAGAGAGCTGAGCTCATTGCGAGCGAGTGAGAGAGAGAGAAAGAGAGAGAGAAGTAGAACAAGCGAATCTTTTCTTTTACTTGGGTTTAATATCGTTACAAGTTTTAGTTAAATGCACAGGTTAAATCGTGTTTGTACTTAGATTCGATATTGCTTCACAAAAATTCGATAAAGAGTTACATCACTTAAAAAGCGACTACTCAAAAAGAAATTATTTGCGAAACTACACAAGTGAGGCCCCTATTGGAAAATACGCACTTACTGCAATTTTATTGATATGACGAAACAAAAACACTGATTTAATTTGGAGTGTAAACCGGACGTTCAAAATCAGCATAAGTACCGTATTTTAATACATATTTCTGTTTATTGATAAATAATATTTCAGTTGTATAATACAAAAACGTATTTTTATTTTAAACTGTTAACTTTTTGGTTCATTTGTAAGAAAATTTTACATTGAAAATATATATTTTTTTAAATTTCTAACGCTTAACTTAGATTATTTATTTGATTAACTGTGATAACATTCGGTTTAAGTGCAGTGCGATTGTGCTGTCACAGCCTTCATTCACTTTTGCTCGATATTGAGGTAGCGAGTATTAATACACTAAACAGCAATCCTCCCGATATATATATATATATATATATATATATATATATATATATATATATATATATCGGGAGGATTGCTGTTTAGTGTATTATTACTCGCTACCCCAATATCGAGCAAAAGTGAATGAAGGCTGTGACAGCACAATCGCACTGCACTTAAACCGAATGTTTTCACAGTTAATCAAATAAATAATCTAAGTTAAGCGTTATATATATATATATATATATATATATATATATATGTATATGTATATATATATATATATATATGTATATATATATATATATATATGTATATATATATATATATATATATATATATATATATATATATATATACTAACATTTAAGCCCCGGTGTTTTGATGTAAATGTTGAACAAAAAATAAAGTGGTCGTAGGAAGGCAGGCTCGAACCCGTCCCTCGAATGAGGAAAAGAACGGTGGGAAATTCTGACCTATTCGCTGTTACGACCACTGTCAAACCGAAAGTGACTTATGTTAAGATTAAGACAAGAAAATCAAAAGGGGAGAATGACTTTCAAAAATATCGGCGAAAAAAGCGACCCCCCGGTAGAATAGTGCCTAGTTGAAGTGAAGGCATCAATGTTTTTATGATTTTTTCCGATATTTGTCGTGTAAAACGTCGAACTTCAAAACACTACTGATGCTGGTAAAACTCGTCGCCTCTGTCGAAAGTTTTAGGCAGACATGCAAACATACATACATACATTTATATATTGCTAACTATAAATTTTAGACTTAAACCGATAAAAAAGCTTGCCAGATTTCTGAATACCCTTTATGTTAAATTTCCTCAAGCCATCCAGCACGTCCCCCAGTTTGCAGACGGGGGCACCCCTTTAGCAATAAAGGGCAGCTTTGAATAAGAAATAAAAAGCCGTGGACAATGGGGAAATCAAAACAATATATGAAACAAAATAAAAACACATACTGGCAGGTCGGCACCCAGGATAAAAAGGGCCCTTCAACCCGTTTATACGCCAGGCGGGAAGATGCAAACAATGGTGTAAACCTTCCGAACTCTGGAAGTGGCTCTCCATCCATGACACAGGATAACCAGGGTCAGCCATCAGGCCTTGATAACAGAGGTCCTGGCCCCCAAACATCAAATTCAGCAACAAGAAGAAAGAAAAATACAAGAGGCTTAAAAGCTCAGCCGTGGTCTGTTGCAGAAAAGAAGGTGCTACTGTTTTGCTACCACTACTCGAAGTTCGAAAAGTGGAGCAAAACATCCACTGGCATTCTTACCGAGAAAATAAAAGATACTAACCTACCTGAAGAGAAAAAATCTACACCTATTGCCCGCCTGCGATCACTTATGTATCAGAGGAAGAGCAAAATGAAATTAAGACTGCAGCTCTAAAGGAGGCAGAAAAAGACTACATTCCTATTATGGAAGAGGAGAACATTCGAAGAATGGAGTCAAGATGGACCTGGGAAGAAAAGTGGATACTGATGTGGGCAATGGAATATGCTCAGGCAAAATATTCCAAACAAAAACAAAGGACAGAGACTTGGAGGGAAATATTCTTCCATTTCTGTCCAGGCAAACGGTATGTCCCATCTCCAAAAATTAGGTCACAAAGATACAATAGCCTAAAGGTGATGAATGAGGAAGAAATAAGACATCTAAAAACAGAAGTCGCATCCCTCATTAAAACAAACCAGAACCCACTTCAAAACCCCATAGAAATACCACCCAATAACCTACCAATATCTACGAATGAAAATGAAAGAACCACAAATAGTCCCACACTGGACCTTGATTCTTCGGCACCAATTCTAACAGGTGAAATACCACAAACACCAGGAACACTCCCTCAGAAAATGCCCGAGGTGGATGATGACCAGTTAGTCTTGGAAGAAGAACTATGTAAAACCATTGAGGAGGTCCAACGGATGGGACTTCAAGAAAGACAAATGCTGCCTAAAATATCAACCATGAGAGTAACAAAGGTAGCAATAAAAAGGGTTAATGTTGCTCTCAAGAGACTAGTGCAATGTATCACAACCCTGACTGAGTTAAATCCATTGTCTTATGCCTCAGGACTGTACATTGTAAGGAAAGTAATGTCAACATTCCAAAAACAACGGGAACCAGAGGCAAAAGAAAAAATACCACGCTGGAAACAAAAGATCCAAAACCAGCTAAACCTGTGCCGAAGGGAATTGTCCCAGATTAAACAATTCCTAGCCGCCCCTGCTGTACAGGGACGACTGAAGAACATCATCGGCAAACTCAGCAGGAAATATGGTACAAAAGCAGGACAGCTACAAAACGTAGCTAGAGAATTAGAAGGAAAAATCCCAGCACTTTCCAAACGCATTAAGAAAAGAGAAAGCAAGAATAGGGCAAATCATGAAAACAAAACATTTAAGCAGAATCCTCGGTTATTTTACCGTAACCTAATAAGGGACACTATAACGGTGAATAACCCGCCCAAAATGCAAGAGCTGGAGGATTATTGGAGGCCTCTCTTTGAGAACGAGATCACCCATAACAAAGAGGCGCAATGGATCCATACCATTAAGAGGAGCCTAGAGAATAAGCCAGAGATGCCGGAGCCAAAGATAACAGCTGGCACTATAAATACGAAGCTTAATGGCGTCTCAAATTACAAAAAGCCTGGCATAGACAATCTCCCCAATTTCTGGTTGAAACAACTAATATCATTACATGGGCACTATAGCAGTTGTTTCAACAGAATATTGAGCGGAGAAGAAACCACACCAGAATGGCTATTAAGAGGAGATACAACCCCCAAAGCAAAGACAAAAGAAACGCAACGCCCTAATTAATACAGGCCCATTTGTTGTCTCACTACCACCTACAAACTCTTCACTGGCCTTGTTGCAGACAGTATATACTAACACCTCTCCTGCGCCACATATCTTGAAAAAGAACAAGCAGGCTGTAGGAGGGACTGTCTAGGTACCAAAGACCAGCTCTTAACAAATAAAACTATCTTGGAAGACTGTAGGAAAAGACAGCGAAATTTAAGTATGGCTTGGATTGAATATCAGAAGGCTTATGGCAGTGTACCACACACGTGGCTTCTACGCTGTCTAGAGCTATATAAGATACACCCGATAATCAAACAGGTCATAGCTACACAAATGAAAATGTGGCAAACAAACATGACATTAAGCCACACAAAAGGAAATATAAGGGTCACGGACGTAAACATCAGGCGAGGAATCTTCCAAGGAGATAGTTTATCTCCTTTACTCTTCTGCTTGGCAATAGATCCGTTAAGAAAACTTTTAAACAAAAACAAATGTGCTTACAATCTAAGCCAGGACCGCCGACAAGACCCAAACAAACGAATTAACCACCTGCTCTTCATGGATGACCTCAAGCTGTATGCCAGTTCTGATGCCAACTTAAATGAACTCTTACAAGTCGTACATAACTTCTCCAGAGATATTGGCATGAAATTTGAACTGGACAAATGTGTCAAGTGCTCCATCAAATCTGGGAAGAAGATCGAAACTGAAAATATACAGCTTGATGAATATACCACTATAAAGGACCTAGAAGCCATCTCTCTCTATATATATATAAATATTTATATAGAATCTCTGTATATGTATGTATATATGCGTGTGTGATTGTGTATGCGTTAATGAATTAACAACGTCAGTAAAAACTATTAATTCTGTATAACAAGCAATGATGTATCGATTTCATTAGAAAAAACTTTAAGTGATCAACTAAGGATTTATTCATGTTTCATCGTTTCGACTGTACAATAAAAATATTCGTTTGATAATTTAATAGAATATAAGTGTATATATATATATATATATATATATATATATATATATATATATATATATATATATAGATTAGCTCATGTAAAAGGTATATCACTGGACGGAAATGAATTGATAAAAATTATAATCACTATTGTATTATCAGAATATGTTCTCCCCGTGATAATCATAGTTAAATGGGCATTCTAAATGTAAGTTTGTAAGCATATTCACCGCGTATTTATTCAATAAATGAGGTTTATTACCTCATTTATTTTGAAATAATTAAAATAGTTTCGACGTAATCCTGTCATTATTAGGATATGCTCATTTTCCCGCATCTTTTTACATAGTGTGAGTTCTCACATGTGATTTTTTTCTTAAATCAGAGCTTACTGGCATTCTAACCGTTATGTAAGATTGTTGCAGAAGTTCAAAGATCGGATTCCTCCTGCAGGTCCATAGAAAGAGTAAACATTTCGTTTGCATCATGACAACATCATAATATATGAAAGTTTACTGGCGACGTAATGTGTGACAAAATTTAGCTGGAAAATGATGTCTACGTCACCGCACAGTTTCGTATAGTCAGGAGGCAAAATCTTGAAAATTAACTTTAGGGGGTTGGAATGTTAGGATCAAGCATTCATGTCAGACTGTTAGAGGGGTCCATACTGAAGTTTTTTCAGGTGGATGCCCATTTAATTAAGCTTTTAATAATTGTTTAGAGAAAAAAAATGGCCGCAATGGTTAAAAATACAGTACTATTATAATGTGACATAGCTCCATATCTATTTGAGACAATGTTATGAAATTTGCTGTAATTGGAGATAATATTATTCGTGATGTATATTAAACTTTGTTTAGTAAGAATTTCTATATTGTTATACATTTAAAATGATTTTATTATCGCTTTTTAGCCAAATTTCTGACGAACTTCATTGGGTGATTCTATCTCAATTCACATGGCAATTACACCCACTAACTCTGAATTACTTGAAAATTGGCACAAAATTTCCTCTTAGAGAGTTAAGATGATTTGCTAAATTATTTGGTTGTAAACGTTATGGTTCAGATTTTAGGCGGGGTGTAAAATTTGCATATTTGGCTACTAAATTTAAGCCATGAAACGTCACAAAATTTCAATGTTATCTAATTTTTTAAAAAATACTTCAACAAATTCAATATTTCTGAAATTTGGTAGGTAAAGCATTTAGAGACTGTATAATCCAAATATTTTATTATTTTAACTCTATAGTGAATAGAAAAAAATATTTTGTTCAACCAAAAGCAGCCCCCATAAAAAATTAATTTTTAGACTTAAGACGCTTACGGTCAGTATAGAGAAATCACATCTCATTCAATTGTCATAAAACTTCTTTTTTATAGCATCAACTATATGATTGTTTAAGTAAAAGGCTTACACCAAAACATGTTGGACTAGGCGTTGCAATTTATCAGGCGACCCGGTCGAAATCGCTCGTTGAACTTGTCAATCACGCTGGGCACTGGGCCAGTTATGACCAGGTGCGTAGACTGGACACGACTCTTGGAGTTCGCTATCTGCAACAGTTTGCAGATAATAAAAACACGCCTATTCCATCGAACGTGTCACTAAACAAGTTCTGTCATTATGCTGCAGACAATATTTACATTATTGAAGAATTATTGGATGGTATAGGAACATTTCATGCGACACAAATGATTGTGTATCAGAGAGGATTACCCAAACAGAAACAGCAGGACATTCTTCCTCTTGGGAAATCTAAGTCGTTGAAAGTCTCTCCGGAACTTCATGAGCTTCAGAAGTTACCTTGTCGACCTTGTCGCGAGGATCCGAAATTTACAGACACCTTGAAGGAAACGATGTTTACGCCGGATGATCAGGTGTGCAACGAAGCTTCTGCTAAAGATATGGCTTGGTTTCTTTCTCGAATCCATCGATCTAACAGTGATCATGTTCCTGCATGGACAGGTTTTAACCAACTTACAACTCAAGATAAACATGAGGTCTGCACAATCGGTTATTCACGAAGAAAACACACTATGTTCGTACAACAGGGCGATTCGAGCACA
Organism: Euprymna scolopes; assembly: GCF_053919585.1. Classification (NCBI taxonomy): domain Eukaryota; kingdom Metazoa; phylum Mollusca; class Cephalopoda; order Sepiida; family Sepiolidae; genus Euprymna; species Euprymna scolopes. The sequence goes on along the minus strand of NC_136496.1, from coordinate 17,315,524 downwards.
CAAGCTCACATTTGAAGCCGTATGAAAAATTCACTGGCCAACATTCATCGAATGGGCACATGACCACCAAGTAGACAAATATGCCATCCAAACATTATCAGTAAACGTCATAGAATCTTTGGAGGCACACGATGAGCGAGAGGTGATCAGCAACAACGTCAAAGCACTGGAGGTTTAACTTGTTCAGTCTAGAATCATCAGTTTGTTGGATGACTTTCAAGAGACACAGCAACCAACTTCCAGATTTTGGTTGCCATACATCAAAATGGTTTTCATCTTACTGCAGTTCCTGCGTGCTGAGAGAACCGGAAACTGGAGCCTGCATAAACAACAGCCAGGAAAACATTCAGTAGTTATGATCCCTTACTGGATGGACTTGGACGCGGCACACTCACGGAACAAACTCTGACGTATGTAGAGAAATTCATCTGCAGGCTTTATTCCAACAATGGAAATGACACAAAAATCAATAATGTGCGTTTTAAAATGTTCCTCAAGGGTTCCAAAGATCCCGAGAGGTTACAACCAACTCGGTCTTCCTTGAAGTTGCACATACAGCGAGCACATTATCAGTGTAAAGTTTGGCCCTCTTCACTGATCGCATGTCCAGACATTTGTACCCCGGTTGGAAATGAATGGAATCAGGATGGCACAACTGGAAATATACTGCCTCATCTGATGAGCGATGAGCCATTGCCAGAGATTTACCTTAACCTAACACAATGCCAGTGCAAGAACTGTGAATCTCAAAGATGCAGTTGTCGTCTGAAGAAACTGAGATGCACCACCGGTTGTGGGTGTTCTGCGGAAACTTGTCGAAATCCTTTGAACTGTGTCCATGATGATTTAGACTAGATTATATTTTCATGGTTTTTGGTTATTTTAGCATGAGACAAACTTATAAATGTTATGATAACATCATACATTTTAATAATCGGTGATTTTGTCATAATTTTACAATGATTTTCATCTTTGATTTGAATAAAAAGTGATAATAAAATTATATTAAAAATATTTCATGATTTTATCTTAAATACACATGAAGCTATGTCAGTTTTAAGTGCTGTATTTTCGACCATAGCGGCCATTTTGTTTTTGCTCTAAAAAATTAATAAAAGCCTAATTGAATTGGCATCCCCCTTAAAAACTTTCAGTATGGACCCCTTTAACAGTCTGACATGAATTCCTGCTCCTAAAATTCCGTACCACCTAAAGTTATTTCTAGGCCTCTTTTCAGATTTTGCCTCCTGACTAATGTTGGAGGGGGGTCTGCTTTTGGATGAACAAAATATTTGTTCTATTCAATATAGAGTTAAAATAATAAAATATTTGGATTATACAGTCTCTAAATGTTTTACCTACCAAATTTCAGAAATATTGAATTCGTGGAAGTATTTTTTTTAAATTTAGATAACATTGAAATTTTGTGACGTTTCATGGCTTAAATTTAGTAGCCAAATATGCAAATTTTACACCCCGCCTAAAATCTGAACCATAACGTTTACAACCAAATAATTTAGCAAATCATCTTAATTCTCCAAGAGGAAATTTTGTGCCAATTTTCAAGTAATTCGGAGCCAGTGGGTGTAATTGCCAGGTGAATTGAGATAGAATCACCCAATGAAGTTCGTCAGAAATTTGGCTAAAAAGTGATAATAAAATCATTTTAAATGTATAACAATATAGAAATTCTTACTAAACAAAGTTTAATATACATCACGAATAATATTATCTCCAATTACAGCAAATTTCATAACATTATCTCAAATAGATATGGAGCTATGTCACATTATAATAGTACTGTATTTTCAACCATGGCGGCCATTTTGTTTTTGCTCTAAAAAAATTAATAAAAGCCTAATTAAATGGGCATCCACCTGAAAAACCTTCAGTATGGACCCCTCTAACAGTTTGACATGAATGCTTGCTCCTAACATTCCGTACCCGCTAAAGTGATGTCTAGGCCTCTTTTCAGATTTTGCCTCCTGAATAGAACCGTACTGCCACTATTCACCTTGTTCTGCAAACTGATTATCATCGGATAAATTACCTACATTCTAATTGATAATTTTTAAACGCTTACGCCAGCAACGCTTTCTCATCTCTCATATTAAGGGTGGTCAAATAAGTAATCTAGATATGTAAAACCAAGCATTGACTCATAAATCCCATCGCGAAAGGCATATGGTATGTGCGATATTCACAATTGTTCACTGTAACCAGTGTAGTTGCTCGTGAGAATTATCAGTTTTTCTTCCATGTACCACTCAACAATCATTAGCCACAAATAATCAACAATCTATGGTATCAAACAAGCTTTTTATTAGCTTTCAGAATTTCAACCTTCAATTTTGTTTCTGGTTAATGCATTAAAATATGTAACTGTACGCATCATTTCCTCAATAATAATAAGAAAGTAACAATGAATGTTCTCGAAGATATATTTTATAAATCCAGGTATTCTGGTGTGTTTCATGAAGCAATTTTTATAATAAATTGTGGTAAATTCGTTTTGTTTTCATGAAGTGATTCTTAATGTCCTATGGTTGAAAATATGCACAGCAAACTTGATATTTTGTGTCCCGCAAAATATATAAAAAAGACAACTTTTTTATGTGTGTGAGCATACTTATTAAAAATTGTGACTAAAGTCTATCATGCGCATCATCCCTTAAGACAAGAAAGTAATGAATAAAGATGTTCACGAAGAACCCCCAAACCGTTAATCCATGTTTTATAAAACAACAAGACGTTTTAGACTGAGATTTTTTGTTCAATATTTATAACGCGTTGTATAAATTAATAAATTATGTCGTACTTATAACGAATAAGGTAAAATAAACGAATTTCGGTCTATAAGCAGGAAGTTCAGATGTATTTCAATGGAAAAAATATGGATGGCGTATTTTTTATCAAAAGTTAAGGACAGTTGCGTTGCTGATACAAAACATATTGAACACAACGAATTTTATTATATGAAAATAAGTGAAAAAAATGTGGTTACTGACCCCCCCCCAAAAAAAAAGAAATATAAATAAAAATATGGGCAAAAGTAAATTATTGATATAAAATGATTAGAAAATGAAGCCAGGCCCATATAAAATTATTGTTTAAATAATATGAAATATTTCCAGTAAAATAATAATAATAATAATAATAATAATAATAATAATGATAATAATAATAATAATAATAATAATAATAATAATAATAATAATCTCCCTTATAAGAATAAGCATTGACGATTAATAAAAAAATATTATTAAACATTGAGTTTACGAATGAAAGAATAATAATAATAATAATAATAATAATAATAATAATAATAATAATAATAATAATAATGTATGTTGAAAAAAAAAAGAAAAAAAAGAAAGGCTGTCAATTTTTTTTTAAATTGGTCTCTTATTATGACCCCTTCACGTTTATTGCTTGGCACTTAAATCGAGTTATTTATTTAGATCCATGTGCAAGTAATCTATTTCTAAAAATTATAATTTTTAGACACAAAATGTAAAATCGTTGAACTTTGACCATCTAACAGCCAAATTTCTGGCCGAAAACTGATCACAAAGAGTTCTTCAAATCTAAGTACTGTGTATATCAAATTTCGACCCCGTAAACTTAAAATTAACAGAGTTATTGCGTAGGGAAATGTACACACACAGAGACACACACGGACGCACACATACATACACACAGAGACACTTTCACTTATATATATATATATATATATATATATATATATATATATATATATATATATATCCAGATACTGTAAAGAATTTTAAATGTCAACTGAATAAAAGGAATACATCATAAACGTTTCAACATCATGAATTTGGAATATATTTTTTCGTTAATTATTATCTATATTGCTCTGTAACAACATTGAGCTCATGAAATAAGTATTTGTATATATTATAAGAAAATAAGTTTATACAGATATATATATATATATATATATATATATATATATATATATAGAGAGAGAGAGAGAGAGAGAGAGAGAGAGAAACAGAGAGGAGGTATGGAGTATAGAAAAAACAATATAATTATTTCTACTCTAATTTGCATTGATTATACACAAATTTAATTTCGCCATTTATATACATATATATATATATATAAATATATATATATATACATTTATATATGTATATACATATATATATATATATATATATTAATATTAAAAAAATTACAATAAAATTTACCAAAATGACCCAAGATAGTAAAAATACAGTGTATTATAAATATTAAAGAATTAATATTTACAAAGTAATCTTAACCAGATGTAAAAGCTCGATAACACCAAATAGGAAATAGAGCTTATAATATGAGCAAATAGCACGTTAAAAACACTTTAAAAAGAGTTAAACACTTATTTAATCTGAAAAGGGGACACTTAATAAGTGGATATCCCTTAATCTGCGGAGTTTCGAAGAAATACTTTCCTTCTCATCAGAGGGTACGAATTAGCAAAATGCGGGATCGGATGTTGCCTACAAAAGTATTTGATGAAACTGCAAGTAACTCAAAGATCTTACTAGATGACAAAAAGTGAAGCAGAGGGAATATGGTTTAGAAAAAGGTTATTTCAAGTGAATGGATAGTCTGGTGACAGGTAAAGTATCGAATGGATGCAGTTTCATCGAATACTTTTGTATGCAAAATCCGATCCCGCATTTTGCTAATTCCTACCCTCTGATGAGAAGGAAAGTATTTCTTCGAAACTCCGCGGAGTAAGGACTATCCTCTTATTAAGTGCTTCCTTTTCAGATGAAATATGTTTTTAATTCTTTTTCGATGTTTTTAACATGTTTTATAAACTATTTGCTCTTATATATTATATATATTTCTATGTATATATATATATATACGTTATATCGAAAATTATCCTTTCTCTCCCCCCTCTCGCTCTCCCTTTCTATCTTTCCCTCTCTTTCTCTCTCTCTCTATATATATGCATCTCTCTCTATATATATATGCATATATATGCATATATATATTTATATATATATATAATCTCTGTATATATATATATATATATATATATATATATATATATATATATATATATATGTATATCTGCGTGTGGGATTGTGTATGCGTGAATGAATTAACAATGTAAGTAAAAACTATTAATTCTGTATAACAAGCAATGATATATCGATTTCATTAGAAAAAACTTTAAGTGATCAACTAAGGATTTATTCATATTTTATCGTTTCGACTGTACAATAAAAATATTCGTTTGATAATTTAATAGAATGTCTATTTAAATTAGCTCATTAAAAAGGTATATCACTGGACGGAGATTAATGGATAAAAATTATAATCACTATTGTATTATCAGAATATGTTCTCCACGAGATGATCATAGTTAAATGGAAATTCTAAATGTAAGTTTGTAAGCCTATTCACCGCGTTTTTATTCAAATAAATGAGGTTTATTACCTCATTTATTTGAAAATAATTAAAATAGTTTCGACGTAATCCTGTCATTATTTGGATAGACTCATTTTCCCGCATCTTTTTACATAGTGTGAGTTCTCATATGAGATTTTTTTTTAAACCAGAGCTTACTGGCATTCTAACCGTTATGTAAGAATGTTGCAGAAGTTCAAAGACCGGATTGCTCTTGCAGGCCCATAGAAAGAGTAAACATTTCGTTTGCATAATGACAACATCATAATATATGAAAGTTTACTGGCGACGTAATGTGTGACAAAATTTGGCTGGAAAATGATGTCTAGGTCCCCGCACAGTTTCGAACCGGCACTGCCACTATTCACCTTGTTCGGAGGATGCGTTATATTAAAATATAAACACTCTTGCAGGTTCTAATATTTAAAAATAATCTAGACTTTCGTTCATCGGCGAGAAAGGTCCAAAGGTATTATTCAACATTACTTTTAATTATGTTTTTTTTAATTTGCCGTGCTCGCTAATATTTAAAGTAAATTATGCGTGTACTTATATTTTTTAAACGAGAAAGATTATAGTTAATATTATCAGGCGATTATTATTAGTTTTATTGAAGATTACGGACTACTGTGTTAACGTTACATGTGATTGGCACACTGTACCGGTCGATTTAACCATTTATTCACGTGTATCCATCTTAATGTACATTGCACGTTAGGACCTAAACAGGTTTTCGCACGAAACATTTAATTTTACAAACAAGGAGAGCATGCTACCTTTTCGTCAGCTAATTCTGTGTAAATAGTTGGCAATTTTATTTTACGTGTCATCCGCACTTAGAAATCGAATCTGTTGTTCCAAAGTTTGTAATTTACAACTGAATTAAACCAAGTATTTTCTTTACGACGACAAGAGTTTTCAAAAATATACTTTATACATTTGACGATTAAAATGCTCCTACAAACATTACATGAATTATGGCCGGTTAAAATAAAGGTCTATATCGTCTAGAACTCGACTGACGGACTATCTTGTTTTAAGTAAATTTCATTTTTTTTTCACACAAACAAGGCAAAACGAGCCTATTTTCAAGAACATCAATTCGACATGCAAGAATTATTCTCCCTTATTCATTTTATTTTATCAAACACAGTCAGGTTGTTACAAATAGCAACGTTATTCCAGAACATCCGCAATAGAATCGTTAGTGCTTTGCAATTTGTCATTTACCTGCAAAATAGTTTCAATACATGAAACTATACTGGTATGCCTCTCTTCGTCAAAAGTCTATAAGTAAATGCCTAAAGATTATTCAAAATAAAATGTTATTAGCTGCTTAACTATAAATCCCTTCTAGATAGTTTACTAGACTGGATTATTTTTTTCCAGACATCCAGAATGTCGAACTTACAAAAATATATATTACAAAAAGATAAGATAAACTGAAATGAAATATTACAAGACGAAAAGTCCACAAAAAAGAATATTTTACGAATGATATCAATTCGAGTGATGGAAATTAATGCGGATGTTTTTTTTACTGATATAGATTAGGAAAAATAAGAGAATTGTACCAATTATTAAGAAAAATATGTATTGAGCTCACATATTAAAATCAGGTATTAATTTTTGAATTTTGAGGAAAGTCATAAGTATATAAGTAAAATAAAACAATATTGAAATGTGTGTGTTTTAATACTATTTGTAGGAAACTTAGAAATTTGAAGACACTTTGCATATTGACAAAAAATATAATCGGAATAACCGATTAGCATAATTATTTATGTAATATCTTCATTCATATGGATAGAGGGCATATGTGCGTTAATACACCAGAACTGACATCAGATAATAGAAAGCATTAAATATCAATACTAAAAAGGTTATTGTCACAAGGATACCACTTTTTAAATATTGGTCGGTTAATTTATTTCTGTTTACTCTTGAACGAATTCTATCGAATCTGGTGGCCACTTCTATGAAATTTGCATGCACAAAGTCATGTTCAATATTTACTTTGAATTGAGTATGCTAAAAAACGCTATAAATGTTAGCTGAAGTAGATCTATTTGAACGCGTGCCGAAGAAACCTATTCGGGGGTGTGAGTTATACACATGCATTATTTATGTTTCATGAAACGCAATGCATAAATCGATAATGTGAATATCTTACAGCATCGAAATATGGTTGTCGAAAAACGGCGTATTTCTATTAAATTTGGCCTTGAAATTACCCAAAAATATAAGTAGAAAAAAAGCTAGGAAGAGGAAACGAATTTCACAAACATTTTGTTCTTGAACAGATATTATTTCAATATTAGAATTCTTTTGTGATGAGGAATCGGTAAATTGATTTATTTATTTCCTCATGCTCAGTGTTATTGTTTTACAACATTTAAGCCAACTATTCCTCTGACTTTCGTCAGCTAGTTAACCAAAACTGGATGAAAATTCGGAGTCATTTATCTTTTTCTCCACTTATAATTGCCTTCCGTAATTGTTGTGGTCTCACCAGGTTTTGAGCAACTAATTTTCTGGCCAGCTTTGGGTAGATTTGAAACCGCTATATTCAGATAATGCTTAGCTGGAACCATAGAGATTCAACTGTTTTAATGACTGGATAACGGGCCCCGACGGTTAAGCATCTGACGAAGGCCAGGGAAATAGTTTACATATATATAAAGTGACACCTTGATGGAAAAATTATGAGAAGGGTCATGTGCAAAATGATTGGTGTGTAAATGGAAATGATGTTATGGTTTGGCTACACGCAAGCTCACTTAAGACTGGCGTCGTGGTAAACATCAATACATCAATGATCGTGGAAGCGAGTTGGTTGCGCATAGCGAATAATGTGAAACACATGAACCTAGCACTACTAGACGTAATGTTAAAATAACTTAACCTTGCGCTTTCCTGGCAGAAGAAGATTGGATATATTAAGATAGCTTCTACCGGCGTTTACGATGGATAAAAAACGCTCTTACATGGAAGTCACAGCTATCCACCACGGCAGCTAGCGAATTGTAGCGGTGAAACGGCTTAGAACGCTCCTTGACTTAGTTAAAGAGAACTGGTAATAGTAGACATAGCACTGGTAATGTAAGGTGACACCGAAGCTTACCATCTGACAAAAGTAACTCAGTGATGGCTCAATACAAAAAAAATGAAGTTCTGTCCATTCAACGTAACCCGCTGGCACTGCACATTAGTTAAACTTTACGCTAATCGCACTCAGCTATCATTGGAGTGCACACCACGGCATTAAACGCACATTGTATGCTGCTAAATGAAACAACTCAATCGTATCGACAGAGGATATGCAAATAGTTGTAATAAAATGTAAGGTATGTCAGTTTATCGCTTCTCTACATGTACACTAGTGCAAAGAAAGGCTTGATCTTGGGCGCAATTGGAACAAGTGTGGTGTGGTGTGGAAATTACTCAGTACTGCAGTGTAAAATATCTTATACTCATTGGTCGTGTTCATTCGCCGTTTCCCACTATGAATGCCTCAACTTCGGCAAGATTCACCAAGCATTGTACACAAGTTGGAGTCTATAATTTACTTGCGAAGGCCACCAATCCAAATGCTAACAGATAATGACATTCCATATAATAGCCATCACTATCGACAGTTATTGCACGACTGGTGTTTACGTATTCGATTACGACACAAGTGGAAAGGGGTTAGTTAAAAATGTACACACATATACAAATCATTGCGGTTTGGTAAACATTTTCCCTACAAGAACCGGTTTATTAATCTAATGCTATATTAATAAACATTTCCGGGTCTGTACAACGCTGTATACCCTTACGACATTTACATATAAGTTGTTGTCCCCATGCCCAGCCGCGATCCAGAAGGTGCACAGAAGTAAGAACAAGCAGAACCTATGTGGGTTAGAGTTTCTCGCAGCAAGTGTATAGCAAGGCCGAGTTACTTAATAAAGCATAAAAACATGGTCATCGTTGATGCAATCCCTTATAAAAAATTTGCGCACATATCAATGAGCTTTCATATCATTATATACCGCTAGTGGCTCGTCAGAACAAAGCGAACGACTCGTTTGGCCAATGTTGGAATAGATAGAATGTGCTTCCGACAGTAATAGTTCGGACTCACATGATGATGACGATGATTTCTGGCCAAACAACGATCGCCATTATAATAGGCCACCCGAAAATAGTATTTAGCGTAATTTTCACGTGCGGGAAATTGCTAATCTCCCACTCCGAAGGAGCTCCTAAATAAAGATGATCGCACTCAGCTGTACTATTTGTGATGATGGTGTAGTGGTGTAATATGTCCAAAGTAACGCTTAAATAAAGGACACCGCCTCTGGCTCCACTTACGTATGACGTTATCAAAGAAAAAAAAAATTAGCCGCGGCGAGAATTTAGCTTAAATTAATACTTATGGAACCAAAATGTTATTCAATAGGGTGAAAGTGATTATATAATTTTAACATCACGATCTACGCACGGGGGTAAAGCGGAATGAACAATTTATAGTATTTGGTTATCAAGGGAGATCATCCAAATTCACACAATTTGTAATGCCGTCGTTTGATATTAACTTGGAAATTTTCATGTTATTTTATTGATTAGAGTTTTGCACTAGTTGTCTCTTACTGAAAGCAAAATATAATGTTTTGCAAGAGTTCGAATATCTTATATATTACGTTTCATATTTTGGACCAAAAATTAACAGGGGAGGTTAATAGACAAAATTTGTAAACAAATATTAATATATATATATATATATATATATATATATATTAATTAGGTTAGTAGACAAAATTTGTAAACAAATATTAATATATATATATATATATATATATATATATATATATATATATATATATATATATATATATAAGATTTCTGGCAGCCCTTTATGTACGGTATACAAATTGTGGTGAGCTTCTGAATGAGGTCCTTCTGTGACTGGTCCTTATTTCTTGGAACTTATGTCATGCTGTCTGGGTAGTTGGTTTGGTGAAGGATTTCTATTAAAATGGCCATCTCAATTTCATATGCAGTGATGTAACTGCACTATACTCCTGATCGGTGTTGTAGGCAATCGACAATTCTCTTTTTCACAGTATATAGATATTGAGAGTTGACGTTTGGATATTGTCCACTGAAAGTAGGCTTCCGGCATAGATATGATATATACCTATGATCACTGCGAATAACCAGTACATCTAGGAACGAACACTTGTTACGTTATTTTATCGTGAACTGTTATGTTGGACGGTTATTGCTCATATGGTCTTGAAGTATTTGTTCAACATATCGCAGCCACATGTTATGCTTTAGTGAGATGAACCTAACTCAATTTCGTCAAAGTATTCCATAAATCATTGGAAAGTAATGGAAGCAATATTGATCCTTTCGCCATACCGTCTCCTTGGCGATATATATATATATATATATATATATATATATATATATATATATATATATATATATATATATATACAAGAATAAAAAAGCATTGGAAATGCAAAAGGATATAGGGATGGTATGCCAAAAAGTATTTACACAAGATAGCTATAAATGGCTAGGCACATGGAAATAGAATTGCATCCAAAGTATAGCCTTATAGCTTTTCTCCAATCTTCATTACGTGCCATCATTACGGTTGTAAAAAGCTATAGGGCTATACTTTGGATGAAATTATATTTCCATATGCCTAGCCATTCATAGCTATCTTGTTTGTATACTTTTTGGCATACCATCCCTATATCCTTTTGCATTTCCAATGCTTTTTTTATTCTTGTTAATTAGTAGTTTTACTTACAGTCTTATTTTTAAACTTACATTCATGATAGTATTGTCTTTTTTAGGAGGCGGCTCATTGCCGCCTCCATTAGTAGCAGGTCGCTTCCTGCTGGGTTTTAGGTCTTTGGGTTTTGGGCCTTAGCAGTTGCCTCTTGGTCCTCCATCGGTTCTATATTACATAGAGAGTGCTACCGCCTCTCTGATAAAAGAGTTAGAGTATTATAAAGTTCTAAAATCATCATACCTTCACTATTACATTTTTCTTGGTTCATTCTTTGGCGTTTTGGCACAGATTTGGCAGTTTTTGATATTTATATTTATAATAGTTTGTGCATGAGGCAGCTTTTTCCCCTTGGGATCCCTGTTATACCGTGGTTTTTAGTCAGCACGTGAGGCAGCCTTCTTTTTTTTCTGGTTCTTTGTTATAAAGAGCACGTGAGGCAGCTTTTCCCTCGGAATCCCTGTTATACCGTGCTTTTGAGTCAGCACGTGAGGCAGCCTTCTTTTTTCTGGTTCTTTGTTATAAAGAGCACGTGAGGCAGCCTTCTTTTTTCTGGTTCTTTGTTATAAAGAGCACGTGAGGCAGCTTTTTTCTCCTCAGAATCCCTGTTATACCGTGGTTTTGAGTCAGCACATGAGGCAGCCTTCTTTTTTTCTGGTTCTTTGTTATAAAGAGCACGTGAGGCAGTTTTCCCCTCGGGGTTCCTGTTATACCGTGCTTTTGAGTAAGCACGTGAGGCAGCCGTCTTTGCCTCAGGATTTGCATTATACTTAATTTTTATTATTTCAGCATTTTTCTGATAGTATTCTTTTTGCTCAGATAATACCTTGATTTTGTTTTTTTCATAGTCTATATTTCTCTGAGCTTTTTTACTACGTGCTGACTTTGGCATTTTTTATTAAATGTAAACATATAACACTTATGTGTATCTTACTATAATATCACTTATCTTATAGCAAGACAACTCTCGTAGAATTGAGATATTGCCCCGTCACCAATAGTTAAAGTGTGGAACGGTATATACACCAATAATGTAGTTGTTATCTTTATATGAAGTCCTAATCAGTGACAGTGTGAGGTTACTTGGTTAATTTTTTGTAGTTTATTTTAGAAAACGTACTTGTTTATATTAGTAGACTGTGTATAGTAGCCACAATATCTAGTTATTTTTGTGGCTAGGGCTTGGATTTTGATTCTTTTTGGTCAGCTTCCAGTGAGTTCTTAGAAGATGACTTTCTTGCAGTTTCTTTTGCGGTTAATTTACCTTATTTCCCTTGGCGTTTGGTGAGTTCTTAGAAGAACTGGTCTGATCTACTTTTCTTAGCGAGCGAAGAGATTCAGCTGCATTTAACAATGGTTGCTATAGTGTATTTTTGCGCATGCGTGAGAATTTCAAGTTTCCTCCTTATTTTTCAATAGTTTGAGAGTAGTCATATGTCTTTCTGCCAAGAGCGACAGACGTCAGTGTTAGCCGTGATCGTCAAGAGGGCAGGACCCCACGTTGTGGCCGTGCTAACCTTAGTTCGAATCCTGGTCACAGCATTGACATTTTGTACATATTTTACAGTCCAAAATCTGAAGAATTATTTGTTTTTATAACATTGTTTTTTGACGTCGTACTTGCTGATAGGTTACTCTTATAACAATCTTTATCAACTGAGATAAAGATTTCGTGGTTTCATTTACGCTGGTGGGTTACTGTTTAAAGAAAAAACCTTCACCTCAAATATTCAGCGTCCAAGAAATATAGGCCACTGGCAAACTGGAACGTCTGTGAGCATCCGGTGTATTATTTGGAGCTGTCCCTTTTGAGAGAAGTTCCGTGTTCGAAGTGGTCTGTCTACATTGTGTGTATAGTGTTTAAAACGTGTTATTACACTAATCTTATTTAATTATGGAGTTAGCTAAAAAGCGATGGGTCACTGTACTCTTCCGTGTAAAGAGCAGTCGATTGATGCTTGAACTGTTGTCAGAGACCGTTCGTACACCGAGATACATCGTCTCAAAAGAAAGAAGAAAGAAGAAGAAGAAAGAAGAATGAAGAACAATTGGCCATTTTTGTACCTTTTTTTTGCTCTCTTTTGACATTTTAACCCACGTTCTGACACTCGCTGGATTCGTAAGACGCTTCTCTGTAAGAACATGTGCTTTTTTAAACTTATAACTTGATTTTCGTTGAGATTTGGAATGTTTTGTTTTGTAGGCGTATATAGGCGTGTACGGGCCATCCCTATATAGAGAGTGCTACCGCCTCTCTGATATATATATATATATATATATATATATATATATATATATATATATATATATATATATATATGTATATATCAGATCCAATAACAAATTATATAATTTCTACACAGAATATCTACATGTCTAATATATTTTCAATTTGGATGCAAGTGCCTTCTTTCGATGCGTTATCAAAAGCCACCTTTTAACGTACCTCTTTTAGTATATCATCATAAGTAGGACTTTGACAATAGAATAGTCTTATCCTTGTTTAGACTCTCGTTAAACAGATTAATGCACAGTTGGACTCTCGAATATAAATCGAACACAGTTAAACACATTTAATCAGCCGAGAACCATATAACTCTATATGTAAAAAAAACATAAAATACATATATACACTCGAGAGTCAAAACAACAAAGAGAATGTTCTGTTGTATAGCCCTAATCATCAATGGTAACTTTTCAGAACAGACTAACTACATATGGATCCACAAGCCATTTGGACTAAAACGGAGCATTGTTATTTTTTTTCCACGAAATGAGCTGAATTCTTCACATGTGATGGGGATTTGGCTATAATTGCGGTGATTATATCGGTTCAAAGGATGACATGCTTAAACTCAGGTGATGACTAGGGGTTTGAATGGAATATTCTCTTTATAAAACTTAGGAGGGTCGTATAGGTGTGGGAGTTTGCTGAAATGCTGTACTAGTTTTCTGTATTTTTCATGTTATATAAGGTGTATGTTACTACTGACGATCGGTGAAATTTTATATTCATTTTCAAGGTCGGATTGTTTTCAAACTACAATAGCTATGTAATTCTATAAACTCCATCAATTTCTTTGTAATATTCTGTTATATCCATTAAGACTGTAGCGTTGTTTTGTCTTCTATTAGTATTATGAAAGTATTAATTCTATTAGTAGTCTTATACTGTTAATTCTGTTAGTAGTATGATAATATTAATTCAATAAGCAGTATGATACCGTTAATTCTATTTGTAGTATGATACTATTAATTCTATTTGGAGTAGGATACTCTTAATTCTATTAGTAGTAAGATACTGATACTTCTATTACGAATATGATACTGTTGGCTCTATCAGTAGTATGATACTGTTAATTCTGTTAGTATTATGATAATGTTAATTATGCTAATAGTATGATAATGTTAATTCTGTTGGTAGTATGATACTGCAAATTCTGTTAGTAGTATGATACTGTTAATTCTGTTAGTAGTATGATGCTGTTAATTCTGTTAGTAGCATGATACTGTTAATTCTGTTTGTAGGATGATACTGTTAATTCTCTTAGTAGTGTGATACTGTTAATTCTGTTACTAGTATGATACTGCAAATTCTGTTAGTAGTATGATACTGTTAATTCTGTTAGTAGTATGATGCTGTTAATTCTGTTAGTAGCATGATACTGTTAATTCTGTTTGTAGGATGATACTGTTAATTCTCTTAGTAGTGTGATACTGTTAATTCTGTTACTAGTATGATGCTGTTAATTCTATTAGTAGTATGATACTGTTAATTCTATTAGTAGTATGATATTGTTAATTCTGTAAGTAGTGTGATACTGTTAATTATGTTAGTAGTATGATATTGTTAATTCTGTTAGTAGTATGATGTTGGTAATGCTATTAGTAGCATAGTACTGTATATTCTATTAGTATTATGATATTGTTAATTTTATAAGCATTATGATACTGTAAATTTTGTTAGTATAATGGTACTGTATATCCTGTTAGCATCATGATACTGTTAATACTATTAATATTATGGTACTGTTACTATTATAATTGTGATACTGTTGATTCTGCTAGTATTATGATATTGTTAATACTATTAGTAGGATTATACTGTTAATTATACTAGTAGTAAAATATTGCTAATACTTTTAGTATTATGATATTCTTAATACTATTAGTATTATGATACTGTTCATTCTATCAGTATTATGATTCTGTTTAATCTGTTTGTAGAATTATGCTGTTAATGCTATTAGTATTATGGCACAATTTATTCTGTGAGTATTATGATACTGTTCATTCTATTAGTATAATGATACTGTTTAATCTGTTAGAATTATGATACTGGTAATTCTATTAGAATTATAATACTGATAATTTTATTAGTATTATGATACCTTAATTCTAGTAGTATTATGGTACTGTTATTTCCATAAATATTATGATACTTTTAATTCTATTAGTATTATGATACTGTTTTTCTGTTAGTATTATGATAATGTTAATTCAATTAGTATTACGATACTGTTAATTCTATTAGTATTATGATAATGTTAATTCAATTAGTATTAGGATACTGTTAATTCTATTAGAACTATGATACTATTAATTTCATTTGTATTATGACACAGTTAATACTATTAGTAGTATGATACTGTGTGTTCTGTAAGTATTATAATACTGTTAATTATATTAGTTTTATGATAGAGTTTATCCTATTAGTATTTTGATACTGTAAATTATATTAGTATTAAGGTACGATGTCTTCTGTTAGTAGTATTATACTGCTAATTACATTAGTATTATGATACTGTTAATTATGTTAGTATTATTATACTGCTAATTCTATCAGTATTATGATACTGTTTATTTTGTAAGTCGTAGAATACTGTTAATTATATTAGTATTATGATACTGTTAATTCTGTTAATATTATGATACTGTTTATTCTGTTAGTAGTAGGATGCAGTAAATTCTGTTAGTATTATGAGAGTGTTACTTCTTTTAGTACTATAATACTGTTGTTTCTTTTAGTATAATGACACTGTTTATTCTGTTCGTATTATGCTCCTGCTTATTCTATTAGTATTATGATACTGTTATTTATATGAGTATTAACCAAAGGTGTAGTATGTTGTACTGTTAATTTTATAAGTATTTCGATATTGTATGATATATTAGTAGTATAATACTGTGAATTCTATTAGTAGTATGACACTGTTTATTCTATTAGTATTATGATACTGTTTTTTCTGTTAGTATTACGGTACTGTTACTTCTATTAGTATTATGATACTGTTTATCCTATTAGTATTATGATACCGTTTATTCGTTAAGTATTATGATAATGTTAATTCTATAAGTATTATAATACTGTTAATTCTATTAGTATTTTGATATTGTTAATAGTATTAGTATTACTATACTGTTAATTCCCTTTGTATTATGATATGTTTAATTGAATTAGTATCATGATACTTTTAATTCAGTTAGTATTATGTTACTGTTAATTCTATTATTATTGTGATACTGTTATTCTGTTTGTATTATGATACTGTTAATCCCTTTAGTATCATGACGCTGATAATTCTATTAGTTTTATATCACTGTGTATTCTTTTTATATTATGATGGTGTTTTTTCTGTAAGTATTATGATACTGTTAGTTCTATTAGTATTATCATAATGTTTATTTTATTTGTATTATAATACTGTTAATTCTATTTGTATTATAATACTGTTTAGTCTGTTAGAAGTATGATACTGTATATCCTATTAGTAATATCATAATGTTAATTCTTATAGTGTTATGATACTTTTAATTCAATTAGTAGTATGCTATATTAATTCTATTAGTATTATGATACTGTTAATTCTATTAGTATTATGATACTTTTAGATCAATTAGTATTATGCTACTGTTAATTCTATTTGTAGTATGATACTGTTTACTGTTAGTAGTAAGATACTGTTAATTCTATTAGTAGTAGGATATTCTTAATTCTATTAGTAGTATTATACTGTGTATTCTAATAGTATTTTGATACTGTTTATTATATAAGCATTATGATACTCTTAATTCTAATAGTATTATGATGCTCTTAATTCTAATAGTATTATGGTACTGTTAATTTTAATAGTAATATCATACTGTTAATTCAATTAGTATTATGATACTGTTTATTCTTCTAGTAGTATGTACTGTTTATTCTATCAGTGTCATGACACTGTTTATTCTAATATTATTGTGATACTGTAAATTCAATTAGAATTATGATACTGTTAATTCTATTAGAAATATAATAGTGATAATTCTATTAGTATTATGATACTCTTTATTCTGTTAGTAGTATAATACTGTTAATTCTATTAGTAGTATTATACTGCGTATTCTAATAGTAGCATGATACTGCTTATTCTATTAGTAGTGTGATACTGTTTATTCTGTTACTATTATCATACTGTTTATTCTATTGATAATCTTAATTATGTTAGTATTATGATACTGTTAATTCTGTTAGTCTTATGATACTGTTAATTCTATTATTATTATGGTACTGTTTATTCTTTTAGTATTATTATACTGTTTATTCGTTTAGTATTATGATACTGTTAATTCTATATGTATTATAATACTCGTTATTCTCTTAGTATAATGATACTATTTATTCTATAAGTATTATGGTTCTGTTAATTCTGCCCCCCTTGCCAGACTTTCACGAAAAACACACGTCTTTCAGAACCACTATCAACAATTACACACACTCTTTATCCGTGCATACAGCTAAACGTAGATTCCATGAACAGTGCTTCTTTCTTAGAACTGCTAACCAGTGGGACTCTATTATGTTTGCCTATTTCCCGCTGACTACAATCTGATTGTCTTCAAGTCCAACGTAAACAACTTCTTGATGAAACGTCCCACTAAGTAATCCAATTTACAAAATTCCCACTAATGTTTACTACGCTGAAATCACAATGACTAATATATACCTATAAAAACTTATCCTCGAGTTACCTCTGGACCTTGATAAGCAGTGGCGTTGATGTAAAAAAGTATTATACTGTTTATTCTATTAGTAGTATGATACTGTTAATTCTGTTAGTATTATGATACTGTTAATTCTATTAGTATTATAATACTGTTACTTCTATTAGTATTATGATACTCTTAATGATATTAGTATCATTATACTGTTAAGTCAATTAGCATTATGATACTATTAATTCTGTTAGTATTAAGACACTGTTAATTCTATTAGTATTATGATACTGTAAATTCTGTTAGTAGCATGATACAGTTTTTCTGTTAGTAGTATGATACTGTTATATCTATTAGTATTATGATACTATTTATGCGCAGACCCCTCGAATCAACTATTCTTTCTTTGAGAGTATTGGTTTTGCAGGCTTCGAATGTTCGAGTGCGTGTCTAACTGTTGGCCTTAGTTCATCTGCTAAAATTTAGAGGTTATTAAATGCTATTTTGTCAATGACAGCTGCTATATATACGTGTGTCATTTCCTTAATTATTGTGGTGAAGTTAGGTTGGTTGGTAGTATTTGTTTTATGGTGTATCAACCCTTTTTAGGTTATTTAATGCCAAATGCAAAGATTTTTAAGGAAGTTTTTTTAGTAGAATATATTTGTTGTTTTCAAGTCGATTTCTATTAACCCCATAGTAAGGACCCTAACAGGTAATACCACTCCGGGTCAGAGTGGACCTGACAGCCATGGGAATTTAAGGGTAGTTCCACACTTCCAATCGCGCAAGGTGTTGCCTCACCACTGGATATAGTTTAAGGTCATTTCCGGAACCCGCGAAGATAGGATATGTGTTAAAGAGTAAGTTAGTTGGTGTTTATTTAGTGTACAAGAGCTCTTATATTATATAATTACGTACTTTTAAACTTATTTATTTAATGCATATATATATGTGTGTGTGTGTGTGTGTGTGTGTGTGTTTGCGTGTAAAACACATATATATTTATAAATATGTATATATGCAAACGTATATATATATATGCTTGTATATATATATACATATATATATATATATATATATTTGTAGTCATCGACATACAGTCCTGTTACGTTGTATCACAACTCATAAGTGCCGCTAGACTAGCATCTCTCCCAAGCAATGAACCTAGAACCGTCGTGTTGATAGTCGGCAGTTCTCCCACTCGACCACAGAAGCGACGTCCGCAAATAAAACATCGAAATATCTATTTAAATAGATCCCCGCCACCAATTTTACAGTGCTCAAACCGCCTGTTTGTAAACAAACAACCAACGATGTTCGCATTTTTCAGCCAATTAAGTAGCCGGTGAGATTATTTACGGCCGTGCTCTACCCAAAGAGAGGGGCTTAAAATATGTTTGTAGTCATCGACATATATATATATATATATATATATATATATATATATGTATGTATATATATATATATATATATATATATATATATATATATATATACTAGT
This sequence comes from Euprymna scolopes, assembly GCF_053919585.1. Taxonomy (NCBI): domain Eukaryota; kingdom Metazoa; phylum Mollusca; class Cephalopoda; order Sepiida; family Sepiolidae; genus Euprymna; species Euprymna scolopes. The sequence goes on along the minus strand of NC_136496.1, from coordinate 17,295,821 downwards.
AAATGTGCCCGTCGTTGACTGGGTTCAAAAACAGCCAACAGAAAATGGACTCTGATTTATGAAAGTATAATAGCTTATGAAAAGGAAGGGGTGTAAAGAGATAGCTTCGAATTTGGTGGTATCAAAACCAAAGCAAAATATGATGAAAGTAAACATAAAATAGATAAACCCCATAATTTATTATACCATACCTGTTCACACTGAAACACTTATCACAATAATCTGTGGATTTATATAAGAAAATAAACCTAGTTAAACTTTATGACATATTACAATTCTATAGAGGTCAGGTGTGAAGGAAACCCCCATAATTTTATTATACCTTAATTCTTCAAACTGAAAAATAATTACCAAAGTATACTTACGCAGATAGATATGAAAAGTATTTATTAAAGTTGTTGCCTATTTCCATTCTATGAAGGCCAGGCACGAACGCAGACCAACAATTTTATTATACCCTCCCTATTTAAGTTCAAACATACTTAGCAAAATATTATTATGTACATCTATATCAAAAACACTTGTAAACGTTTTTTTTTTAATTTTTTTTCCATACTTTGTGGACCAGGGGCGAAGGCAGGCACCACAATTTTAATGAGCCACCGTTCTGCCAGATTAAACATACCCATTCCTTTGTCTCGATGCATCTGCTATCATTATACATAGTCAGTTTTTTTTTTTAATAATCAATCATATAGGAGCATATTCGTGACCATACACACACACACAGACCCACACACATACATTCAGCTTTATATATATATATATATATATATATATATATATATATATATATATATATATATACAGAGCGAAAAACAAAACAAAAGCTAAATGGAGGCCGTCAAGAACATATGCGGTAGAACGGAGAAAAAAAGGCCAAAGACCGTAGTGTTTTGATGTGATGTTTTGAATATAATAAGCTAGTTATGACCAAAGTTTCATTTCATTCGGACAAAACACTAAGAAACAGGTCCCAATTATAGTTTGGGCCCGTTTTTGGGGGGCGTAACACTGTATATATCAGCTGTGATATTTTCAAACAATTTTGGATGGAAATTATATTAGTATTCATATTTTCTATACGATAAGCAATAGGTGAACACTACAAGCCCGACTGTCAAATAGTAATTAAATTCTAAATAAAAAAAAACAATAGCGTAAAAAATGCCATTTGCTCATCGGTGTAAAAGCGTATTATTTAAAACATTATACACAGTGTAAACGCTGAAAAAACATCGCACTACTTTATTTGTGTATATAATTAATGTGTGTGCATGTGTGTTTCGATATATGTATGAATAAAATATACATATATACATAATTATATATATACATATTATATATATATATATATCATATATATATATCATATATATATATATATATATATATATATATATATATATATATATATATACACAACATCAAAGACAGCAAAAATATTTTTAAAAATATTTCTAAAACTCAACGCTCACACTATAGGTCATAACAAAAACTGGGACTACATTATAACTACACTTTCTACAACAACCAAGATTTACCATAGATATTTTCTTTAAAGCAGATATACACGTTTTGTTGTTTTGTTTTTCTTCATAATCTTGTAACTATAGGTTTCTATATACGTATGTGCGTGCGTATTATGTACGTATGTATTTATGTATGTAGTTATACAGGCGGATATATATATATATATATATATATATATATATATATATATATATATATATATACGTTTTATTTTTTTTTGCCGTATTTTTCTGTAAAGTTACATTATTGTTTCAGCTACCCGGCCGTATTTTAGCCGTCTTTAGCTTCCTCAAACTTTTGTTATGAGATGAAAGAGTGAAAAAGTGAACAGGTGAGGGGCGCGAGAAGAGCGGGCGGGAAAGGAGGAAGGTCCCAAGGGGAAAGGTGAGTAACGCACGTGCACGCCCACGTGATCGTCCGTGTGTACATGGGGTACCGATGTATACGTACACGTACCTATGTATACGTGTTTGGATGTGAGAGTATATGTGCCCGCTGCCTGCTGTCCACATACATATGTGAGAGCGTGCAGCTGTGTATATATGTCGATGTATTGGTTCACGAGTATTGGTATCTGTGTGTGCACATGTGCTTGCATGTATGCGTGGGGATGCAGGTATGTCTGAATCAATATGCGCACATGCGCCCGTGTATACGCCTCCTTGGTGGGAGGGGTCCATGCTTGCGCACACGTACCCACTTTAACACCTTAAGGAAAATCTGACGTAAGCGGGAGCAACGCCGGTGTCTATGCATGCATGCGCACATATGTGCATATATTTGCACGCCAAAGCAGAGATGTATGTGTACATGTGAACATTTCTTTAAGTATATATGTGTGTACGTGTGCATGTGTGTGCTCCCGCGCGTGGGCGCTAGCTTACACTCTCCAAAGTTAAGCGAACACCGAACAGGTCAATACATACTTATTAAGAAATCATCTCACCAACGAGACGCCAACACTTTAACATTGAGGCTCAGATTTTAAAGTAACCCCCCTTCTATCCCAACATATTCCACTTTCCACTCCATGTATCCCTATGCCCTCAGCCACACCAGAAATTAACTTCCAAGGTCTTCCCCCACATGTTCCTTAAAATCCAAAACTAAAACATTACTGCATACAATGCTCCCCTCCCACATTTCTCCCTTGTTCCCTTCCGCTTTTTCCCCCGCTCTTCTGGCATCCCTCCCCTGTTCACTTTTTGACTCTTTCATCTCATAACAACGAACATTTCTGTAAAAGTCTGAGGAAGCTACAGACGGCCAAAAAACGGCCGGGTAGCCGAAACAATAATGTAACTTAACAGAAAGATACGGTAATAAAAAATAAATCTCATATTTGCTCTACAACAGTATTAAGCACTTTCTTAAGTTTTTACTAATTATCATTTCTACTAAATATATATATATATAGATATAGATATAAATACATATATATATATATTTATATCTATATCTATATATACATACACATATATATATATATATATATATATATATATATATATATATATATATATATATATATATATATATGCTTGTGCGTGCATATGAGTGCACGTTTTCTCAATACCCATTTTCTGTAGGCGTTAAGTTGCTTTATATCACCGTACATATGCATGAATTTCCAGTAAACTATATCGTTCTATTCTAGTCCTCGTCCCTCTCTCTGACTACATAACGTATATATCTATATATATATATATATATATATATATATATATATATATATATATATGTGTGTGTGTGTGTGTGTGTGTGTATAAATATATCTCTTATATATATATATATTATATATATATGTGTGTGTGTGTGTTGCTGCCTCTACGTGGATGTATATGCGCACACATTTATGTATAGGCATATCTGTATATGCTTGTATATGTGTGTAGGTGTATGTATACGTTAATGTGTACTACACACATATATTAATATAAATATATATATATATATATATATATGTGTGTGTGTGTGTACATATTTGCATTTGTTTGTATACGTATGTTCATGTACATATTAATGTATTAATAAATTAAAAGGAATGTTTTGTATCTGTCTTCCTGTACAGATGCATTACGACACGAGTTTTCGTTTGCTCTTTGTCAAATTAAAAATACCTCTTTACTTGCAAATGGTTTTACAGCGTCTATTTTCATAACGTCTTATATCCTTAGAAGCGTAGTTCTCTTTCTTGGAATTATTACTATCGTTCGAGTTGAAACTATTAGACAGTTGTATGTGTTTTTTTTTGTTCTTTTTACACAGTGATCACCACTTATCAAGGGCCGGAAGCAACTCAAGGATAAGGTTTATTTCAAGTACATTAAATTAGTGTGGATATCTGATGAGGTGTATACTTAAGAGGGCAGTTCATTAGGAAGTTGTTAACGTTGGACTTGAAGACATCCAAGTTGTAGTCCGGTGGGAAACAGGCAGACGGAACAGAGTTCCACCGTCGTGCAGTTCTAAGAAAGAAGCTTTGTTTCATTTAGGCACATATATAGAGGGGGGGACATTTTTCACAGTGGATTCAGCTAGACGGGTGTTTTTCGTGAAAGATTGGCGAGGGGGGACCAGAGATTGGAGTTCAGACGAGCACCTGCCATGGAAATAACTATATAACAAGGATAGGCTTGCAACGTCTCTTCTGTGAGAGAGAGGTTGCAGGGTAGAGAAAAGGGCATCCACAACTAAGCCACGAAGTCTATTTTGTACTCTGTCAAGGCAGGATAGGCTGTTTTTAGCAGCTCCTGCCCAGATATGGCAACAGTATTCGATTCTTGGACGTACTTGGCTTTTAAATAGATAGAGAATTGCATCAGTAGTGATATATCTTCTGGAGCGGTAGAAGGATCCCACCATCTTTCCAGCGGCCTTGGCAACAGATTTGATGTACGTGTTCCATTTACGATCAGGAGTAAAGGTCAAACACAGAAGCTTGTCAAAACACGGGACCTCTCCCAGACGAGAGCCATCCATCACAATTGATGCCAGCTGGGGATCAGAGCGTTAATGATGTAAGGATAGGAGTTTGGTTTTGGATGCATTAAAGGTAACCAGCCAAAGCTTCCCCCACTGAACCACGCGCTCGAGATCAGAGGAGAGAAAATCAGAGAGAACTTTGTCATTTACAGCCTTTGATGTGTTGCCGTAAATGGTCGTTACATCAGCATAGATGTAAACGAATAATTTAAGTATGGGTTTAGGAAGGTCATTGATGTAAATCAGGAAGAGAGTTGGGCCCAGGATTGACCCCTGAGGGACTCCAGCATTTATATTGCAGGCCTCCGATTTTTGTCCATCTAGCACTACTCTTATGAGCCTATCGGAGAGAAATGATTTAATGATTGAGAAAACATTTCCAGTTGTACCGTAGCTGGGAATCTTGTGAAGTAGACCCTTATGCAATACCTTGTCGAAGGTCTTTGATATGTCAAGAGCAATTGCCCTAGAAAGGAAGCTTTTGTCAAGAGATTCAGTAATCCTATGAGGTATAACCGTTAGCGCATCTGCGGTAGATCTTGCCGAACAGAAACCATATTGCGTGTCACTAAGAAGGTTATTTCTGCTCAGGTGATTGAATATTTCTCAATTTAATATGGATTCCAGCAACTTACTCATAACACACAGGAGACTTATTGGTCTGTACTGAGAGGGAGATGACTTATCACCTGAATTCTTAAATACAAAGGAAACTGATGAGGTCTTCCAGGGAGTCGGAAAGCACTTCTCCTTAAGGCAGCACTTAAATAGTTTCGTAGGTATGGGAGCAAGTTCTGGTTGAAGCTTGTTAACACTATAATTGGGATGCCATCAGGGGCAGTTGCTTTACTGGAATCTAAGTTCTTGATTAGTTTGGCGACCTCATGCACGGATATTTGTATGTAACCTAGCTTGTTCTGTGTTATAGGAGGAAATATGGGGAGTTGATGACCTTCATCGCATAGTGTAGAATTAGCTGCAAAGTTCTTTGCAAATAGTTTGGCCTTGTCTGACGCTGACGAGATCACCTTTGGTCCATTGATAATGGTTGGTATAGAACGCACACTTTTCTTCAGGATCCTATTTGTTATTTGCCAAAACTGGTGGGAACCAAGCCGCTGATCAGCTACCTTGGATTTTACAGACTGGGCATATAGCTCTCTTGCATTTGTTATTACTCTTTGTGGTTTCCCATACTTATTTACTGTTCAATTTTGTATTGCCCTTTTATATTGTGTGCATATGTGTATGTATGTATGCATATATATATATATATATATATGTGTGTGTGTGTGTGTGAATTTAAGACTAAACATTCTCATTGGCCATACCTTTTCCCTCTTTATACTTTTTTTACTCCTCTCCTCGTAGCGTGTATATATTTCTATTAACGTAAAGAAGACAAAAAGAATCAGTCAAACATGATGAATTTCTTCAAAAACATATTTCGTATTCATGCAAGCCATCAATAGAAAACGAATAAAGAAAGTATACACTTTTTTTATTTTTGCATTTCTTATTTTTTACACATCTTCATATATACAGGGTAGTCGCTCGAAAAGCAGGACATTTAAAGGTTAGATTAGATCATGACTAAAATGCGTGATTACTTTTTTTGTTGGTTCTTGTGTTGTCGAGCTTGGATTTCTAGGTTAAGACGCTGCAGTGAAGTGAACATACGACATTTTCAGTCTCTACGACCATAATATAACTTTTGTCTTTCAAAGTTTTTTTTATAAATTATTCTTTGTAAATATAAACTGTTGTTTGACAAAGTTCCTGCTTTTCTTAACATATAATCCTGTATAATCATATAATTCTAAAGCAGTCTACAATTAGATTTGTAGATTTACAGTTATCGTGCTTAAGTTTTTGTTTACCTCTCGGAAAATTGAATTTGATTATCACCAATTTAATCTATTCGACCAATGTTGGCCCTTCAATTTTTTTCATCCAACGTAGTCTTCGTTACTTGGAAGGTTGCTCTCTATTCACCCTTTTAGCCTTCTGTTTCTGTCTCTCCTTCCCTTACTTTATATATACACTGTGTTTCAAATTATTAATGAGATAACATTTTTTTACAAGTTTCTGAAACCTAATGATAGTTTCGTATAAAAATCTTCGGAAACGTTGGCAATGCTTAGCTGCGCATACTGTGACACTTTAATACTCTTCCGCGCAATGTAAACAACTTGAAATCGTAATTGCTAAATCCACAGTATTTTAACTGTGTAAAATTATTGACAAGGTAGTTTGTTTCGTTAAGAAAATGGGTCGTAAAGGTTGATTGAGAAGTTCTAAAAAAGGTAGTATGACAGAACAACAAGCAAAAGTAAAAATTACCCTCGAAATATAGAAATTGATAGGAAGGCACCATCAACCTGAGGTACTTTGTCAAGAACCCTACAAAGATACGAAAGAGGGTTGATAAAGGTAAATCTAGAATTGTTTCACGCCATTCTATACTACAAAATGAAACGTGAAGTTGCTAAGAACCCTGGGCAGACAAGTCTCTGACCAAACCGGATTAAAAAAAATGTTTCAAAAGTACTCGAATGAATATATATATATATATATATATGTATATATCCCAATTTTTTATAAACATCATTGCATACGTAGGTTAATATTTAATGTGTTCCTTTTTTTTGACAAAGAAAATTCCTCATGCGAACCCGAACCGATAAACGTAATGATCAAACTGTAATTCATTCAAAATATAATTCTTATTTCTTTAATAAATAAACTAATTTCTTCATTAATTCTACTGTACTTGCTACTTAATATTGCCCATTTATTCAAACTATATTTATATCTCAAATATATTTAGATCAACTCATATCAGACTTATTTAATTCAACAAAATGTGCCCTTGAGAATGTAAGTTTGATTAAAAACTAGGACTTACATCAATCACACACATCTGTTGTTATATATATATATATATATATATATATATATATATATATATATATATATATATATATATATATATAAGGAATAGGAGAGTAAGAGAGAGACACACGGAGATAAATTTTTGTGACTATCGAGTGTGCATCCGTTGTTATATTTAATGTCTTGATATAGAGGTATGTGGTTCTGTGTTTATTAACTGTGTCTAACTGTTTCGGATATATACTCGAGCATAAAAAACAAGGAAAAAAATAGTCTGTTGTCGTAGGCTTGATCAAGGAGAGTCATTATAATTCTCTCCTAATAATAAAGAACCGACAATCTTTTAAGCCAGTGTATAGAGTACCCCTTATCTTTAAAGCTGGTTTGCATTTATTCTGAAAGTAATTATCACGATTATAGACTTCCTTGTGTAGTCATATAAATTAATATTAATTTTTTAGTGACACAATTGGTTGAACGGAGAATAGTAAATAAATAATGCACATATTATTAAAACCTATATACTTATAGATAATGATTTCTTCTTATTTTTTAAAACAACGCTTAATTTGTTTAAATTTTCTATGTCTATGTCGCTTATAAATTTATAGTGTATCTATAGAAATAAAACAGTAGATGTATGCGTATGCGTTTCTCTATCTGCCGGCCTGTAAATTGTTAACGGATAAACTTTTAAACTCTAGGACATAGAACACTGAAATAAACAAGTAATAAAATATAGGCCACGGAGCGTGTATAACAAGTGACATCATTGTTTAATAGATAAATATGACGTAATACACACATTTAAAGCAAATTCATTATTTCAACTAGTCGAAATATTAGTGCATCTTTCTGTTACATCGTTATCACCTATATGCTGATTGCTACAGTGGCCGGCGACGCAGCTTCAACGCTAAACGTTTTGGCTTTGTTTCTGTATGATGGTACTAAAATAATATTAAACTATTGAAATCACTTCCATGTATTGTGCAATATAATATTTAAGAAAAAATAGATTCTGTAATAATAAATACGAAATTTACGCGAATTAAATATATATTGAAACCTATATTCCGACCCCACTTTTACTATTAATTAACGCCCTCTATGTATAATTGCATTACGTTATTGTTCAATATTTACAAGGATATGATGCCAGTTCATGTATATTTGTATAACAAAGACACTATAAAATTCATTTTCTCAAATGGATAATTTTAGTATTGCTAGCGAGATGGATAGGTTCAGCTTTGCCCAGTCGTTAAATGCCCTTAAATATGAGATATTTGTTTGTCCAGATAACGTATATATATATATATATATATATATATATATATATATATATATATATATATATATATATATATATATATATAAGAACAGCTAGTTTGTAACACATGTTAAATACACTTTGAAAAAGAAATAAACAGATATTTGATTTTAAAAACGAAGGACAAAATAAGTGGATAGTCCTTAATCCGCGGAGTTTCTCATCCAAGGCAAGGATTGAACAAAATGTGGGAGCAGATTTAGCTTGCAAAAGTATTTAATGAAACTACACGTAACTCATAGATCTTACTCGTTAATAGAGTGTGAAGAAGAGTAATAAGGGTGATGAAAAGAGAGATTTGACGTTATGGTAGAGGGTAAAATATCCCATAACGGTAAAACCAAAAAATCCAGCATCCAAAGAGTTGGTAAAATTTCCATTTCCGCAAATAAAATCCAAGAGAATCGCGTGATGTGAAGATGGTCCAAAGCAATCCAACAGCCATAAATCAGCGGAATAATTCACAAACGAATACAAAGAAAAGGAAGTGAGTTCAAACAATATTAAAAATAAAAGTAAGCTGTGTAAAAGGCTTTCTTACAGCTAGGGATCTCTCTTGTGTAGGGGTGGATTTTTGCTGCTTGTCAGATTTGTCGGGAGGTATTTATATTTAGTAAGATGTGCGTGGAAAATAAAAGTGGAAGAAATTTACAACACGACTGCCAAGGCCGGGCTTATTTAAGAAAAAGAAAAGTATTATATCTCGTGATGCGGGGTTCGAATCGTTCGACTGGTAGTAATCGTGACATCCTTCACTGAAGATTCCCGAAAGGATGAAACACTAGTGTCTGTATGTATTTAATTATTATAGTATAAAATAATTATGACAGCCCCTTTAAGAACTTTGTTTCTTATCGTTGAGCACTTTCAATTGAATTAAAAGTCCGTCAATTTAGCTCTTATGCGTAGATCATCGTATAACGATAAGATCACTGTCTGCCTGATGTAAATGAACACTTAAAATTAAGATTAAAAAAAAAACCCAACGTTATTTCAAGCGGTTAATGGTAGCCGAATGGATACGGTTTCCGCTAATCGAGCCAGAGATGTCTCGTGATGCGGGGTTCGAATCGTTCGACTGGTAGTAATCGTGACACCCTGCACTGAAGATTCCCGAATGGATGAAACACTAGTGTATGTAGGTATTTAATTATTATAGTAGAATATATATATATATATATATATATATATATATATATATATATATATATATATATATATATATAACATTTCAAAGTAAGGAAACTGTATTGGGTGTCATCAGCTTTAATTGCAACCGAATGCAAAACTGTAGAGCCAAAGATTGTTATGTCACCAGTGTGGCACGCACATAAACTGATTAAATATGAACTGAGATGAATGCACAAAATGTTTAACGATTCTCTTCAATTCTGATCCACTAAAGACCCTTCAAAGAACGGCCCATAGAAAAGCCAGCAGTTTGGGATCCCTAGCACCGATCTCCTATTTTTACTTTTGGAACAGATAGAGTTTGAAAATATGAAGACTGGCAGAGAGGCAGATATAGTGAGATTTCTTATGACCCCTTTATTAATCCAGACGGTCGTGTATTTTTTTCTGTCAGCTTTGACTGGGGAGAACATAAATGTCATTATAAATTGTATTATTAAGTGTCCTTCCGACCAAACATTTAGCGTCTAACATCTAGACATCCAACTTCTAGAAGTAAAACTTCTAGAAGGAAAACAAATGCTTGATTACGTCAGGGTTTTATCCTTGGGGATTTTATTATTTCTAATACTCATAAATGCTATCCCTGATGAAATTGTATTTAAGATGGACATAATTGATAATGACACAACGCGCTTTAACAGTACCGGGGGGAAAACAAATAAACACATATCTAAGGAAATGGAAGAAACATTAAAGGAAGATCTCCCCTCTGTAGTGGAATATGAACAAAAAGGTATCGTCTCATTCAATGCTGCCAAATCTGAGCTTGCTTCTTTAAATAAGTACAAGTAAGTTTCATTACAATCAATAGAAATGGTCCAAAACACATTACCTGAAAGTACTTCTTTTAAACTATTCGCCCTTATATTCACAGAAACATGAGATGAAATGTAACTGATAGATTAGGAGCATTGCCAAGAATTCTGTAAAGAAGGTAGGCTCCTTCTACCGTGCTAGAAAGCTACGTACGCCTTTAAGTATCCAGTACCTCTGTAAGGCAATTATTCGCCCATATATGGAGTACTGTTTCCAAATTTTGGCTGGTCTATCTTCAACTAGTTTCTGACTTCTAAACAGGGTCTAAAAGAGAGTCGCTAACCTCATATGTAATGAACTGCACTCTAAGTTTCCCATCGACGAGGAATAAAGTTAATAATTACAATAGGGAAAATGAAACAAAACAAAAAATAAAAAATAAATAAAATTAAATAAAATAAATAAAAAATAAAATAAAAATAAAAACAAATACACAAAAAAATATGAATAAACATAACACACGAAAGTTATCTAAACCCCACATGTACCTATATAATATTAATATATCAATATACTTATAAATGCCTACACTTTGCTACACCCGCGCATATATATACACACACACACACACATACAGACATACAAAAACAAATAATGGCATTTTTTTTACTTTAGTATCGTGGTAACCCCCTCATATATGCAATAGTATGCTACTACAACTCCAGATGGGTGTATATATATATATATATATATATATATATATATATATATAAATATATATACACACATACACACATACATACATATATATACATATACATATACATATATATACATATATACATACACTTACACACATACACACATATATAACATACATATAAACAACATTCGGCCATCCATACATTCGTGTAATCTATATTGTTACAACAATCATATACGAGACAGCCTATTCTAATAGTTCAGAAATATATATGCATATACATACATATACGTACATACACACATACAAGTACATCCATATACAGACATACCCACAGATATATAGATACATATATATATATATATATATATATATATATATATACAAACATACATGAATACATAAAATACACTTATACATACATACTCACACAAATATAGACATATATATATATATATATATATATATATACATGTATCCTGCAACCAAATGATACATCTAAAGTAGAAACATGAATATATTTACGATATAAATTCCCTTTTTCTATCAAACTCCACACGCATACTAATATTTCATGGCCCCACACACTTGTTACATTTTCCTAAGTTGTAGGTTTTTTTTCCGTAAAAATTTATACTACGTAAAAATTTGTATTGAATTCAGCATGAAGTTCATAGGCCTATCTTCATATAAAGCAAGCACTCTTTCGATGGTTAGGCAGATATACATAAGATGTATAACGATACAATAATAATATATAACACATGACAGAAATCAGAGTATTTGGTTATACAAACTGAGTATATAAGCTTATATATTGTAGTACGTACCTTCATCTTTATTTACTCACCCTAAATTTCTTATCCCCTTTTCTTTCATTCACCCTTCAGTCCTTACTTTCTTTCATCTATTTATTCATGTTTTTTAAATTAGTTTTCCTACCCGGGTATATAATTCTGAAATGTTAGCAGGATATAGCAGTTTCTTGTTTAATATTTTATAATTTTTCTCTGTCTTTTAACCTAGTTATCTCAAGTTTATCTGATAAGCATAATGGACATGGTGAGAAAAATGAGTGGCAAGTATTGACCCTCCTAATAATCTTCCATTCTATACTAGTTTTTTTTTGTTTTCTCTAACTAATTTCCAGTAATATAACGATAAGGAAGTGTCCTTTTCATATGTTTGATTACTCATCGAGCGTGTATGTCCAAACAATCTATTTGTGAAAGTCATTAGGGTACTCCCTATGTAGAATCTTTCGTCCCTTGGGTTCTTTACCCGTATGGATTACGTAAGTCGCTTAATATTCTACTTCATCAAGCAGTTACCTAAATAAGTACCTGCATGAAGGTATATTTGAACCAAACGAGTAATAGATTGTTTGGGTGAACCTCGTAATAATGTATGCATATGGGTAATTTTGGGTGTATGCATGTATAGATATATGATATTTATATACCCGGGTAGGAAAACTAATTTAAAAAAAGGAATAAATAGATGAAAGAAAGTAAGGACTGAAGGGTGAATGAAAGAAAAGGGCATAAGGAAATTAGGGTGAGTAAATAAAGATGAAGGTACGTACTACAATATATAAGCTTATATACTCAGTTTGTATAACCTAAATACTCTAATTTCTGCCATGTTTTATTATATATTATTATTGTATCGTTATACATCTTATATATATCTGCCTAACCATCGAAAGAGTGCTTGCTTAATATGAAGATAGGCCTATGAACTTCATGCTGAATTCAATACAAATTTTTACGTAGTATACATTTTTACGGAAAAAAACACTACAACTTAGAAAAATGTAACAACCGGGTGGGGACAAGAAATATAAGTATGCGTGTGGAGTTTGATAGAAAAATGGGAATTTATATAGTAAATGTATTCATGTCTGTTTCTACTTTAGATGTATCATTTGGTGGCAGGATACATGTATATATATATATATGTCTATATTTTTGTGAGTATGTATGTATAAGTGTATTTTATGTATGCATGTATGTTTGTATATTTATATATATATATATATATATATATATATATATATATATATATATATATGTATCTATATATCTGTGTGTGTTTGTATATGGATGTATTTGTATGTGTGTATGTACGTATATGTATGTATATGCATATATATTTCTGAACTATTAGAATAGGATGTCTCGTATATGATTGTTGTAACAATATAGATTACAAGAATGTATGGATGTCCGAATGTTGTTTATATGTATGTTATATATATATGTGTGTGTAATTGTATGTATATATATATATGTATATATGTATGTATGTGTTTATGTGTGTATATATTTATATATATATATGTATATATATACACCCATATGGAGTTGTAGTAGCATACTATTGCATATATGAGGGGGTTACCACGATACTTAAGTAAAGAAAAATGCCATTATTTGTTTCTGTATGTCTGTATGTGTGTGTGTGTATATATGCGCGAGTGTAGCAAAGTGTAGACATTTATAAGTATATTGATATATAAATATTATATAGGTACATGTGGGGTTTAGATAACTTTCGTGTTTTATGTTTATTCATATTTTGTTTGTTTATTTGTTTTTATTTCTATTTTATTTTTATTTATTTTTATTTAATTTTATTTATTTTTTATTTTTTGTTTTGTTTCATTTACCTTATTGTAATTTTTAACTTTATTCCTGAGTAATTTTTGAGTTATTGCCTTGTTTTAGGACGTGTATTGTGAATAAAATAAAAGCGTACAGCATAGATTCGCTTTTGAATATATGTATTAACGTGAGTGTGTGTGTGTGTGGCGGTGTCTGTGTATGTGTGTGTTGTGTGTGTGTTGCATGTATGTGTAGATGGATGTAGATTGAAAGGCACCGGTCAGTACTTAGTTGACCATAGCTAATGTTCTTAATTTACAGACTCCAGGACAAAACACTAAATTCTCAAATACCTTATGCCATAAAAACCAAATGTTGGGTCGGATGGGAGAAGGGGAAATGAAAAAGATGTGTATTATGTTCAAAGACCTCACTTATCCTCTCACCGTTTTTATGACTCCCACCTAGGTTGCATTCTAACTTGATAAACGAAATAGGAAAATGTATTTGGTGAAAATATCACTTTCGACGGTAATTCTTAGCCTGAAGACGTAATCCACCAACGTGGGTGATTACAGAAACATGTATGCACATATGTAGCCATTAATGTTTGTTTAAATAAAATTAATATGCCTGCTCTGTTCACTCGTTGAGCACTATTTTGGTAGACACATGTTGTTTCATTGGATGTACTTCTAGGAAACTAAACTCTACTGGCTATATATATATATATATATATATATATATATATATATATATATATATATATATATATATATATATATTTATATATATATATATATAGAAAGAGAGAGAAAGAGAGAATGAGAAATATTTATTCTGAGCCATGTTAGCTAAATTGGATTTCCTTCTATGTGCCTGGTTTATCAATTATTCATTTTTTAACAGGACAACATTATTAGCAGTTTCAACCACGGGTATCTCGATTGTTTCTTACAAACTCCTACGTTTTTCTGTGCATATACAAAAACACAAATATGATTATAGAATCAACGACCAGGTGCGAAATTTTCCTTTTAATAAAAACTATCCATTCATTTAAAGTGTAAAATATTAGGCTTATAACAAAACTCGCATCGTGATTTTTTTAAAAAGAAATACAACACATTTATTTCTTACTTGACATGATGTCGGTGGCACAGTCTATTGTTCAAAGATGGTGACAGTCCAGTAGATACGCGGCTTCTCAGGCGAATTTGTAGTATTAATCGTAACTCACTTTGTATAAGCACGCACTAAGTGAAAATATAAGGCTAGAAGAACGATCACGAGCAATTTTTTAATATTTGAAATAAACAAATATTCATTTTCTTACAGTTTCAATTGTTTAGCTGATAACAAAGCTTTCATCAGGATAAAAACATCACAATATATATATTTTATTGCTTACTATGATGTTGTTTGGCATGCTCTCTTTGTCGAAGATTGGAAATTGTGCAGTATACCATTCAGTGAGTAAAAAGGAGACACAATATAAATATTTGTTTATTAGAAAAAGAAAATAAAGAGAATGGACGTTCTTCTGACTTCATGTTTTGAATTTAATTTTGTACGCGCTTCTAAAAAGTTCGTTGCAATTAAACCTACAAAATTGCTAGTGGACAATACATAGTAAGTTTTTTCGACTAATAGCCTTTGAAAAACAACATCATTGCAGGTAAAAATGTATTGCATTGTTTTTTAGTCTTTGATATGTGCTTGTTATAAGCAAAAAAATTGAAAATTTAATAGATGTATAATTGTTCATTTTAAAAATTAAAAATATTCAAGTAGTCTTTGTTCTTACCTCATGTTTTGAATTTAATATTCTCTGTGCTTCTAAAAAGTTGATTACTACTAATAAATCAATAACCTCCCTTAATCTAAAAATTTCTACATTGAAGATGTGAGCTTTTTGCGATTGACACGTTCGACAAACAGCTGGACATAAGGGATACAAGTCTGTTACAAAAATTAGTTTAATTACGTTTAAAATTGATACATGAATAACCGTTGTGTGGGATTTGGGTTGGTGCTTCGGAACTGATAGATTTGAGATTATCTGTTAGGGTCAGATGTGCAGATAATTACATTTTTGCAAATAGACAATTGACCTCTATATTAAAATTATTTTACTTTTTAAATACTTTAAGGTGTGGTCCGTACAACTCTCTGAAATCGCACCATTTAAGTATTTATCAACAAATATACACCCGCATTGAAATATATCTGGACAATAATTAAAAAGAAAACTGTGCTTTCTCTGTCTTCGCTTTATTTATTTTTAATATATTTTAGTAGACAATCTCTATCCCAGCGTTACCAAGTAAATTAGATTCACTCAAACTAAAAATACTTTAATTCCATTAAAAAAGTAATTTCCATTACAGTGTTAAATTATGATATATAAGACCCTCAATGCACTGAAGAACCCCCCCCCCCGTTTAATGTTTTTTTATATTGTAAATTTATTTTTGTGTTAAGATTGAAGATCGAAGTGAATGGGTCTTGCTTTACTATTAATCAAAAGAAACACCTATAAAATCTATTAAATGTCCACGGTTCTTGTATCTTCACGTAAAAATGATATAAAATAATGGACGAAAAATGAGAAAAGTAAAAACAAAACTGCATAGGAATTCGCTATTTTCGAAAAGCATGCCAGTTAGATGGAACGAAATTACCATTCACTAAGAAATATATAAGATGTGACACCTTATATCAGAATGTAGGCATATGTATTCTGATATATGTGAAATGGGCCTGTGCAGTCATATATCTGAAAGTCAACTCAACGTTTTCATTTTTATTTCAAATATGCAAAAGTTGTCTGTATATTGCCAATGTTCCCACAAGAAGGGCAAGTGGCTCTCATATGTAAAACATACTTTATATTCATAATATAGTTTGGACGCACGAGTCGAGTCCATTTTGCAACGTAACATTCGACTATAGCCGAAATTGAAGTCAATGCACGTGTTTGTAATGTAATTCAAATTTCCATTCAAGGTCTATGAAAGATTTTTTTTATCGTGACGCCATTATGAGATTAGTTTCCCACCACTATTTAAGAAACGCCTATCTACCATCGAGAGAAGGACAGGCCGCGCCAGTTGTCCAACCTGCTATTTAAACTCGCGGTCCATATAGCGCATTGTAACCCATCTGCTACTGGTCAGCCTCAACACTGCTTCTTCCGTGATCTGGCGAGCACCTGTGTGGCAAGGTGAGTGTGTGTATGATGTTGAATGAGATACAAAATGGATCTGCATAATTTTAAAGAAGAAATATTTGTATGAAATCACAAGATACTTTCTTTTTATGAAATGCAATAAATGGGGCTTTCATTACTTAAATAACTCATAATTTAAACTGTAATTGTTGTGTTGTAACACAATAGTAAAAGAAGAAACGCAAGTCGAGGTTGGTTTAACAAACGAAGTGTGAACACATCGCAAGTACAAAGGTAGGAATACGGATATAACTGACTTCCGTTTAGCTAGGCAGAGAGGTACTGTCACTTCTTACGGGCGTAGACATTACTGGTACTATTTATATATATATATATATATATAGTGAGAACCGGTGTATTTCTCCTTATGCATAGAAAGTGCAGTATTATAGCCCACTTTGAAAATATCTCTTCTATGGATTAATAACGAAATAGGAAATAGGTCGGACATAAGAAAGAAATGTGGTAAATTATATTGTAGACACGTTTTACTGGAAGTGAGGGTCAGCTGATCGGATTTGCGTGTGAGTCACGTGATCAGGTTATCTGGAGTCAGTGAATCTGACGTAGAGAAGAACAGACGGGTTAACAGATCATCCCCTCCCCTTCACTGGGGGCACGCTGACGTGTGTTAAAATAAGACTTTGGAATAAACAACGCAAGCAAAGATATTAACTGTTATCGACATCTGGAAGGTGAATAAAAACTATATAAAACCAATTCATCGTCTTGGAGTTAATTAGTATCCATCCAAAACAGTCTCCCCTCCAAGATACAAGATTAATTCAAGGTGGACAAGGTCAACGACGCATGAAGATAAGGTATGCCCGAAATGCATGCACCACACACACACACACACACACACACACAAACACCCACACACCCACACACACCCATACACACACCACTGCATATGAACAATTAGATATGAATATATCACAAATAGACCGTAACATTATGACGATCATATAACAGTACCCGTTTAACAATGCAACAGTTTATGTTTGGGATTCACTCTAGTTGATTTCTGTTTTTGTTTTTGACCTCCTATTCTAAGGAGCTGTCTTAGGTATGACCACCGGAAAAGTATCAACCACTATGGCCATGATGTCCCCCTGCACGAAATCTGGTTCCTTAACCATATAGGCCATGTATCTATTTGTTTTTCAACAATTCCAGACTCCCAGAAAGTCCTATTAATTTTGTGAAGACTCGTTCGCCAAATTTATACCGTTTTTTTTTGTTATCATTTTTTTAGGGTGGCCTATCCATTGTTGGTAATAAATTGTGAAAAGTCGATCTAACCTTGCGTCCGAACATGACCTTAGCAGGTGTCTTCGACATTTCGATATTTGCATCCGACATTACCCTGTAAAACTTTAAAATCTTGTAGATTGACTCATCCGTCGTTGATCCACAAGCTTTTTGCAGAGCTCTCTTGAAAGTATCAACGAACCTCTCCGCTTTCTCGTTACTTCTCGGGTTGTATGGTGGAATGTTATATACTTGGTTAGATGATCATAACAAAAATGTTTAAATTCAGTAGACGTGAATTGCGTTCCATTCAATCTGCTACCCCAAACCAAGAGAATAGTTTATACAGAAAGATCATAATAGCCTCGGATGTGGGGTTCTTACATTTTAGTCCTTCCGGCCACTTAGATAGGCTGTCTACAACAATGAGATTATAAAACCATCTAGCGGTCCCACAAAGTCTAAGTGAATTCTCCACCAGGGACAAACCGATTTTACCCATGATCCGAGCTGAGTCGGAGGAGTTGTATCATCTACACTCCTTGACTTTTTCTATTATATTCTTATCCATGTTTGGCCAAAAAACGAAAGATCGCATACGGCCTTTCATTGTTGATATGCCTGAATGTATTATATAGTGTTGCAGGAATTTCCACCCTGTCGCTATATAAAAGGGCGTTATCGGGTTTTATTGAATAGATTCCCACAACTTGTCGGTTTAGTTGATTTTTTCAGGCTCATAATAAATTCACCTACCTCTGGCTTACTCTTAATCTTATCGACAGTTACTGGAAGTTCTCTTATCGTGTCACATGAAGTATTTTTTACCTCAACTCCAGGTTGAATAGCTGCTATTACCATATCATCCAATGGTTCTGTATGCTTAGTTATTAACCTTGATAAGCCGTCTACATGACCAAGATCGTATATACTTTATTTGAAAAATGTAGTTCAGAAGAATTGTACCCCATCTTTGGAGTATATTCGCCGTGTGTTATTGTAGTCCTTTTTCCAATCGGAAAATCCCTAATAATGGTCTGTGATCTGTTTGTAACAGAAATTGCCTACTGTGCAGGAAACAATAGCATTTACATACCGTGAATATAATTGCTAGCGCTTCTTTTCTCAATTTCCGAGTCATTTTTTCAGCTGGCAAAAGTGTCCGGGATGCATTGATTATAGGTTTTTCTTTCCCATCAAACATTTTGTGTAATATACATGCTCCTATGTCATAGGCGGTGGCATCGCTTGCAACTACAATATCACACTTGGGATTATAGTGTATCAGAAACCAGTCAGCCGTTAATATATCTTTAATTTCCTAAAATGCTTCTTAGCACCCACATTTTTTGCCCTTCCTTAACTCTTCATGCATATTTGGCATGAATACATGAATATAATTCGCCAATCATAAGAAATTTTTTAGAGACGCAATATTTACTGGAGTAGGCATGCCCCTTATTACACTGGATGTATCTGGATCAGACCGTCTTCCATGTCCCTCGATGATTTGCCCCAAGTACTTTATTTTGCTCATTAAAAAAACTTACATTTTTCCTGTTTTAGATTAAATCCATAATCCTGGATTTTTCGAATACGTAGTTTACATGATTCTTGCATTTTCTTTGCTAGCACTGTTTATTAAAACACATCACCTAGTTACCCTACTGAAAATTCCAATCGATTTAACCTAATGTTCATAATTTGCTGAAAAATCACAGGGGCGACTTTGGCCCCAAAGGGAAGTCTGTTAAATTTGTACAATCCCTTATAAGTATTGATAAACAGCAGTTTGAACAATTCTTCTTAGACTGGAACTTGCAAATACGTGTCACTGAGGTCGGTTTTAGAAAAGTATTTCCCTCCACTCAGTTTCGCAAATATTTCTTCAGGGATCTCCTAATGCATTGTTTAAGCCAGTCGAGAAGTCGGCACACACCGAAGTCTCTTTGCTCTGCTTTTTAATGTAAAATGTTGGTGTAGCCCACTCATTATGATAACTTTTTCAATGACACCCATGTTTTCGAGTCTTTTTGATTTACTGGGTAATTGGTTTATAGCAACTTATGAGACACCCCTTTTCTTTTGTAACACTGTCTGTTCATTTGCTTTGACAACGAATTTGGCTACTGCTTTTTTACACCTTCCAAGACCGCCTAAAATACGCCTGGAAATTTCTTTTTTATCTCCTTGAAAAAGTTTTTCGTCCTCCATATTTTACTTCTTTATTTTCTGGCTAAAAAAAAGCTTAAAGGCAGAATCCATAGTCCAAACCTTTCGAACAGATCAGATCAAAAGATGTTATTTGATTTCCACACGAAAATAAATATTCGTCAATAATTCTCCTCCGAAAAATATGTTTTCACCACTGACTCTTCTCACTGTTTTATGTGATTTAAATGTAGGATGTCTTCCAAGCTTCTTCTATGTATATACATTCTTAATGGAAATGTCAGTTCTAATATCAAGCTATAGTCTTACAGTGTTTGACAACATTTTACCAGTACATATTTCCGGATATTTCATTCCTAAGCTTCAATTTTGTTAGTTTAATGGATGCCTTCTTTCTACCAGATTTTTTCCTTCAATGCGATGCCATATGTCCTTTCTGATAGCATATATTTCACACTATTTAAATATGTAGGGACACTGATTGTTCCAAAGTTTATCTTCACATCTCAAACACGGTCAATGTACTGCATTCCGATACGAAAATATCTTCATATCTCCTATAATAATGGACATAGTGACATCTTCTCGTTTATAATAAAAGTTTTCAATGGCGTCCCACACATCCCTCTGCGAGAATTAGTTATGGTTCTAGTTTGCTT
This sequence comes from Euprymna scolopes, assembly GCF_053919585.1. Taxonomy (NCBI): domain Eukaryota; kingdom Metazoa; phylum Mollusca; class Cephalopoda; order Sepiida; family Sepiolidae; genus Euprymna; species Euprymna scolopes. The sequence continues at coordinate 17,274,499 of NC_136496.1, read as the reverse complement.
TCTTAACTGTTTTGTATCCAGAAATGGCCTTTGTTCTTCATGTGTTTTCATTTATTTTTTTTTCGAAATGTTTCTGTTGTTGCATTTTTTTTATTTCTCCTCACTTCCATGTTGTCTTTGTTGAAAGGCGAGATTTTGTTCTGATTCAAATTTGGAGAATTGCAAAAGAGACTCTGTTAACTCGGCGTCCATCGTAACGAATTCAATTTACGAAACACAATTTATACTTGAATAAAAAAAAATCAATTTTCCCAATACTGCTAGTACATATATATATATATATATATATATATATATATATATATATATATATATATATATATATATATATATATATTAATGCAAGCACATTAAAATGTTATTATTGTTTCAATATTTAAATTGTTAATTTTAGGCTGCTTAGTTCTTATATACAGTGCGTCCAGTATCTTTTTATGTTGAACCTATACGAATACTTTTTGTGTTTTGAACTAAGATTTATCGAGCAATATTGTTTTAGATGTTTGCTAAACGGACTGGTATCTGAAATGTGTAGCGTTAATCTTCTGCACAATGTGTCGTCAGTATTTTAAGTAGTTTAGATGTTTTTTTTTAATTTAGCGTGTAAAGGCATCCTGATTTTAAACGAACCAGTATTAAAAAACTGCCTGTAGACGACTTAATAAAATAAGTTTAATGTACTTGCTAGACAAGAAACATAAAAGGATGGACGAAAACGACTATGAAACTTTTTTACACAAGGTAGATAGCGATATTAAAACGAGCATAGAAATTACTAAAAAAAACTGAAGCAGAAACACTGTGCTGTTTAAAAATGTATGTCTGTTTTTTCTCTCTCTCTCTTTCTCTTCCTCTCTCTCTGTCTTCCTCTCTCTCTCTCTCTCTCTCTCTCTCTCTATATATATATATATATATATATATATATATATATATATATATATTAGATTGAAAGAGAGATGTGGAAGATCGCTTTGATATTGTGAATAAGAAAAATTGCAATAATGTCGAATTATATGACATGATTTCAGATATAATTATCACTGGGAACATTGTTCAATTCATCGTATTCCTTTCTCCAATGAGATTCGGCAATCGACTGTCTTAACATGCAGATATTTTAGCGCATGTTTAATATTAAGCAATGATGTAAAAAAACATGTTGAAGGCGCATTAATGTATCTCTTCTGTCAACTATAATTAGCTGGCATGTGTATTAATTAAATAAAGATACAGGTATACAGAGAGGGGGAGTAAGAAAAAAAGATTGAGAGATAAAGAAAGAGAGAGAGAGGGGGGGTCTCCACCTTCTAAGATTTATAAAGCAGGGAGCGGTTAAGTAGAATTATACGTATTTTATTTAAATTCCAGTTTCTCCTCATCTGATGATATCACGCGATCCTATACGTTTAGCCCTTGTGTTAATTCTTTAAAAATTAAAAGTTAATAAGGATATCGAATGAAAATATATAAGTTAATTCGATCTCTCGTTGACTTTAGCGTTTGTACGGACCGAACCCTATTTATATTATTGGAACTCTACGTATGCTTAATAAGTTGATTATACCACAACAGGTTCACATAGTGAAGAACGACAGTAGCCATTTTGTGACACGTACTTACATGGCAACATGGCATAGAAATCTGGATTGGTGCTGATGACTATGTAACAAATGATTCTTTTGGTTCAATGCACGACCTTTTTGTGCGACTTTATTACATAAATATATTTGGAACACACTATGAAATATTATGCACGTGTTCCACCGGGTATATTAGCAACTCTTTTTCTGTCAACATGTTCTTATGATTACTGGAATGATAGACATCTTCCTTACATTCAAGTTTATTTCCATGTCGTGTGTAAGATCTATGCATTTGAAGAACTTTTCCTGTTCAGTTCTGTTTGATCCAGCATCATTATATTTTTATTTTGCAACGCTAGGGAGTTTATTGTTAGAGTTTGGTTAAGAATCAAGAAATCAGTAAAACAGAATTGAGATCTTATCCAATAAAAATGCACACATATACGAGAACTGCTTTACTGCAGCACACTCAACGTCAAGATATTACATAAAAAATTGATTGCAGAATACACATAGGTATAGAAAGACCAACCGGGGTCGGGTTCTATGTGATTAGTAGAGTGAATTTGATTTTAAGAGAAGTGTTTCAAAAGTAATGTGTCTTACTTTTTTTTTACCGGAATGGATAAGATTGTATTAAAAATTACATAGTTATTATAAATATGTTTTTGCGAACTTAAAGTTTCATCACTTTGTTTTGGATAATGCCGGTGTAAGACTCTAAGAATGCAAACCTGGCATGGGCGTGCTCTAAATAAATATTAGGCATTCTAGATGATGTCAGATGTTCATCCGATACCTCATACATTCCAACCGAAAGATGTTTTTTTTTAAAGATTATAAACGTTCTTTTAAACGCACTTATTTGAATCTCTTATCAATTTGGGTTACAGGGTAGATTTGCAAAGTAGTTTTTGAAATTCTTTGCTCCTATAATAATTAGAATGATAGGTATGTTATTTAAATTCCAGTTTCCTCTCATGGCATACGTAACACGTTGATATTTTGATATTGTTCCCTCTCAGCTATGTTTTACTTAGTTTTAAATGGTTATTCTCATGGCGCGTGCTCGTCTGAGCTTCAATCCATGGTTGCCTCCTAGCCTAACTTTCACGAAACACACTCAACTAGATGAAACCCGTATAACTATCTGCTATCATTCTTTGTCTGTGCCTAAACTTAAAAGTAAATTCAATAAGCAAAACTTCTTTCTTAGAACTGCATGCCGGTTGAATACTTTTCCGTTCTCCTGCTTTCAGACACACTGCAAGGTGGTCGTCTCCCAATTAAACGTTAACAATTTCTTGATTAGCCATCCTCTTAAGTAATCCAATCAACCAAATATCCACTACTAACAATTACTATGCCATTTCGTTATTGATTACTGTATACTCATTAAACCACGAGTGGGCTATGTGCCGAGATAAGCGATAACTACTTTGTAAATAAAACAAAAAAGAAGAGCATCATTATGAGACGCTGATTTTTACTAAGTTTGCTTTTTTTCTTTCTTATCCTATTTCACAATTTGATGAATCAGAAAGGGACGCAGATTGTTTTGTTACGATGACTGATCTCATGCTTTGAATCTCTGAAATATTTCATTTCTTTTAGCAGATATTGACGGCATGAGACTTTAAGAAAGCAAACGTGTACACAGATATGTATCAAGCACGGAGATGTATCAGTAAATTACGGAAAGAAATACACGGTGGGGACTATGTTTAATATACATCCTTTAATGTTTGCTCGTTTTAAATGTACTATTCCTTACTTCATAGCTTCTCGAGTTTTGAGATAAAAAAAATAGGAGACATTACCTTCGGAATGTCCCTCCAATGAGAAAACGTGCGTCGGACGCCTATGCACAGCGGTCGTTCATTGTAAGAAAAAGTTCATAGAAAATGGTGGCCACTTAGGAAAATACATGCTGGAGGCTTTACATTTGCAGCCTCGTAACTCGTTTCCATTATTTTATCCTTTAGTCCTCATATAAATATATAATAAAAATGATTGAAACCCTTTGGTTAAATAACATATCTACTTGCCTGATATATAATTTGTAAGCATTTCTTTAAGATTGTCTTACCTTTTTTTTAGTCTATAATCTTGATTTGCTGTAAAATATTTTAACATCTCAACTTGGGATTTAATCTTGTATTTCAATAGCATTTATAATTGCCTGATATAGCTCTTATACGCATTTCTCTAAGTATATTATATTTACATATTTTAGCCTAGAATTTCGATTTGCTATATAATATTTTGGTGTTCACAGGTTTCTATTTCTGATAAGCGGGAGCAGGGGCTGGTTAGGCAAGGTTAATGTATTCATTTTACACTTATAACGGTATAGATTTTGATATTTAAGTATTTTTTGCTCGTTAGATCAAGAGGAGTTATGTTTTGATTGGAGGAATTTCCATTAAACTATCTACACTTACTGATGTTTTCTTGGTTTACTTTGATGAAAATTAAAGTTTGATTTCCAGAGCTGCAGAATCCAATATCGTGAAACTGCTTCTCATCTGACTACAAAGGATCGATCTCGTTGTAAAAAATATCTCCTTAAGCTGCTCTCTTTTCAATAGTACAATTCTGCCCAATCACCACTCCCCACCATTAGCAAGTAAATCGGTCATATCTCCTTGTCCAGCTGAGACCTGTATAATCTTTATCCATGGGTGGCATTTGGGTATTGATATGTTGGGACACCTTAGGAATAATTCTATTCTTCCCAGTCATCCATCGTCTACCGTTTTCACGTCAACAAATACTAAATAGAAACGTCTATGCTTTTCACTTTACTCCCACGAAATACTAGAAACTAAACCGAACATTGTCCGACATTGAATACGGATAATCGAATATTTCACACTTCCAACACGTTTAATGTTATAAGAATTGGTGAAATCGTCTATATCTCATTCAAATAGGTTGATGGCCTGTTCTGTCTAGAGCATTTTGCTGCACCAGAATAAACCTTTACATGACCTCCTTCAATGAATTAGTTAACAATTCATTGGAGTCTACGTTGCGCTGTTGAGAAACTAGTGTTTATTTTACAAAATGACAAGCAGGTCTGCTGGCATTTCTCAGTCGTAAAATACGCTTAAATATAATATTTAGAGGAAAGCAGATTTCGCATTTATTATCATACTAGCCTGGGTACCCGCCATCGCTCGGCTGTTTGGAGGTGTGAGTTCAGAAAAAAAAACAAAAAAAAAACAAAGCGGTACTCGGCAGGCAGACGCGTCATGTACACCGAAGGAGGAAAAGAACGTGAAATAAATGAAGACTTTGCCGTTGCGTCCATCGCCAAGCCGGAAGTGGCGAAGGTTTAAATTAAGTCTATTCAATCGAATAGAAGGAATGACTTTCGAAAATATCGATGAAAAATGCGACCCTTTGTAGAAAAGTGTCCAGTTGAGGGTGAAGGAAATGATGGTTTTAGCCAATTTGTCGATATGTATCGTTCGAAAAGGCGAGTTTCAAAACGATACGAATCTTCTGAGAATACGTCGCCTCTGTCGAAAGTTTTAGGATCACATAAATACATACCTACTTTTAAACAGACGGGTGAGACTTATAGATGAATGAATTTCTTCTAATAAATTATTTTATCAATAATTCTTCATAAGTTTCGGCTTCGATTATAGCTGAAAGAAAGGAAGCATTCGAGCTGATGCGCCCTAGTCATGTGGATATTTTTGAAGTCGCAACTTTATAATATACAAAAATCGATAGACCATTTACTGTATAAGAGTATATACAAAATCCGCAAGAATTAAGATATATTTAAGCGTGCTTTACTACCGGGCTATAACGGGCGTTCCTGCTTGCTTAGATAAATACTTTTGCAGTTTTAGCAAAGGCGCTATAATCATATCATAGTGTCTCCATGTACGCATCTACAGAATCCCAACATCAATATATTACATATGAATGAATAGAAGGAATCACATTTTTTTATTTAAATTTATCTGTATGTTTTCAGTGCGAAAAATTGAAAGAATTACTAATTTTGTATGGCAAAAACTGTTTTAAAAATGCCACATTATAAATTGTTTTCAATCTTCTCCCTCGCTGGCAAAGAGATAAATCTAAATTTACGTTTCCTATTTTTTTAAAGAGAAATCATTGAAAAGAAGTAAGTGTTAAATTCCTTTCAGTTTGGTAGACAACTGTGTTCTTGGCACAGAAATACAAGGAAATCAAGTTTAATGAATGAAAAACGTTATACTTATTGAATGAAAGGGTGTTTAAGATTCCATTCTAGATGTATAGGCAAAAAAAATAGAAACGTAAACGGTAGGTAGGCAGGAACGTGATAATATAATGTGAAGTGTCCGGCACGCTAATCACTACGCCACAGAGCACTGCAACTGAGTTTAGTGATTTCAAGTAACTTAACATACAAAAAGTGAATGGTCGTATAATGCAATGTGATATGAAAGTGCATTTATCTGAATATCGGCTGCTAAGTGTTATACGATGAGGTTACGCCAAAAGAAAACCAAACGTGTTATAAGTAAGACTTGAAGACCAATTGTGTTTGTAGTAAAACATGGAATTAAAGGTCAGTTCGATTCGGTGACATCCATGGTGCGTTTCACCCAGTAGAAAGCATAGAATGAAAAGGAACGTAAAAACTGCTTTCTAGTCTTTTTTAAAAGCAAGTACAAAACGAAATAAAGCGGAAATGGTGCTGTATATTTATAAAAAATGGAAAGAATGCTTATTTTATTTTGTGTAAAGATGTAGGGAAAAATGGAATTATTGTTTATGTTGCCAGTAGGTCTCTCTCAGCAAAGAAATGAAACCCAATTCATTTATTTATTTGTCCCCCCTCCCATAGCAATCAGATAAATCTGAATGTTTTGTTTTTAATTTCATCTGAATGCTTTTGAGCGGAAAATAGAATTAACACTAATTCTGTACTAATTGTCTGGTAAACAATCCCATATTATAAGTTATGGTTTCATTCTCCCCACTCGCTGGCGAATAAATGAAACCGAATGCACGTTGTGTTTTTTTTAAGAGAAATATTTGAAAGGAAGTAAGTGGGAAAATCTGTTCGCATTGTTAGGCAAATGTTTAAATAAACATAATAAACGAAACGGTGTCATTCGGCTAGTTTGGGGCATGTTAGTATATTCCATGAAAAGAAAAACGTAACGGCTATACATTTTGTAAGCGCGTTTTACGTGAATGACGTAATCGATAAATTTACATGGAGGAAGTGAACGGTTGTATAATGCAACGTGATATAAAATCCTATTTACATGAATATCGGCTGCTAAGGGGTATTAGATTAGGCTACGCTGAAATAAAAACAAACGTGTCATAATTAAAGTTGGATACCTAAGTAAGAGCTGGAAACCAATTGAGTTTGTAGTAAAACATAGAATCAACGTTTAGGTCGTTTCGTCTTTTTTTTAGTAAACGCGAGTTTCTACGTGTAAACTGAAGTCGTATTGTTGAACACGAATTTCTATCAGGTACTGTTGGAATAGTATGCTAAGCGATTTGTTGAAGTAATATGAATGGTAATCAAGCAACGTAAATGTAAGCGTGGGATAAGAATTAATGTTTGTGGGAATGTCGGTATCGGTTAATTCCATAGTGCCTTTCACCCAATAGGAAGCATAGAACGGAAAAACCGGTAAAATTACATTCCATTTTTTAAGCAACTACGAAGTAAAGAACCCCCAAACCGGCGTCCCTTCGTAACTGTCCATTGTGAACGGTGTAAGTGGTGGCGAGGGAAAGAGGAATACATTAGTGAGAAAAGATGTTAATATTTCAGTGATTTTAACCGATTGTGGCAGTGAACTCTCAATAGAAAAAAAATATAGCAATCAACGATTATCGAGGAAGTTGAAGGTTAATATGCCTATAACACATCTTAGACATTGTGCTACAGTTTGTGTATATTACATTTGTATGAAATGTCTTGATTTTTAATCCAATTCAGGGCAAAGTCATAGATGAATAAATGACATCATTGAAAATATTAATACTACTCCCTTAAAGGTATTAATATAAAACTACTTCGAGCTGTTTTATCGACTCGAATTTCAAAATATCCGTCATTCATGAATACTACTTCACGGCTAATAGGTGAGTAATGGGAGACATTAAGCACTAAAGTCAGACCTGCGCTGATGTCAGCGCAACCGTTGATTTTCTTTTATTTTTTTTTTCATGTAAACGTCATAAGCGTTACCTTATTGATTGAATTGACCTACTAATCGAATGCCGGTAATTTCAAATCTTTCAACCTTCTCAATATGGCAGACCGTCCATTCTTATATTTCCCGAATGTCAGTTGCGTATTTCCTTTATCTCCTATTATGTCTTAAATCTATATGTATTTTTTCAGATACGCTGAAAAAATCTCAGAGAAAGTTCTGATATGAAAATTTATCTTTTCCATTGTTACAATTGCGACTTTTGAATACAACTTAATATTGGGAAAATTTCATGATTTGAATGGATAACATATGTTCAAATATGTTTCCTATGCTTCTTAAAACAAGATTGTTTAATTTTTTGTCGTATCGATAAATGTAATATTAGTGATTAATTCCCATTAAAATTTTATTTAACCTAGTCATATATGTGCCTGTTTGTTAAAACATTAGCATGATAAGTCTATTAATGTATTACATGTATAAAAATGTATCGTAAATATGCCCGATTACGAATCTATGAACTTTATTTATTTCTTTTATTTAATATTTACGTTAGCACATTTTTGAATCTTCGTTTTTGCTCTCCAATAAGAACAATTATATCCAATTACACGAATATGAACTTGGTGATTTATTGTGATTTTCAGTCACGTCCTTCTTTTTGGTTGCAAGACGAATACTGGTATTTTCTTAGATTTTTGTGAATAATAGACATTATATATATATATATATATATATATATATATATATATATATATTGCATATGTAACGGCATGTTAATATATATTTATTACGTAACGACGACAGCTTCTGTAATGGGCTTTGTATATGTTTACGGCAATCACTCGTTGTTTGTCTTCGACCAGCTTTAGTAATCTTAACTTTTGCTCGATTTCCAGTTAAGTTACCACTCTCCGTCGAATGTGTTTTTCTTTAGAGATACACCACTTGCAACTAATATATGGCTAAATATTTCTGTTCATATAATTACAGTGTTACACACTGACTGGCCTAGTCATTCAAACATGGGGCTGGCAGTTTTCTTTCTTTAACCAAGTACTTTTTGTTTTCTATCCTCAGAATACGGGGAGTTAAACACACAGAGACACGTGTAGAAGCGTATCGCACAGGCGCGTTGCTAAAAATTCCTCTTTCATCCTTCCCTCGCCTTCTTTTATCAATATCGGTTAGCTACAACCCCCAACACTCCCTATATGTCCACAAGTGACGATCAACCAATCAGTAGCCGCGTTTTAGTTCGGGGGGTGGGGTCCAGTAATGCCCTGCCGAACTCTTAACGTTTGGTCGCAGAAATAAAAAGAAAAGAAAATAATAAAAAGCGACCTTTACAATTATTGAAGCAAACAAAAGAAAGAAAAGGTTTCTTCCCTCATCTTTTCTCCCGCACTCCTCCCGCCACATCAGTGAGGAAATAAACGTCCACGCGCTAGGAATATGAAGTGGCACGTTCAATTAACACTCAACGGGTATGCTCGGTATGTTCCCGGGGGTTTTCTTTTCAACAGATAACGTCCATAGCCTCGTGTCAGCTGGGCTGTTTTCGTTGTGTAACCACTTAACAACGATCACAATTGGCGGTCCGTTTTTCTGATTAACAATCAGTCCGGAGTAGACACTTGTTCGGGCAATCCATTCTTGGGTGGAGGGGGAGATCACTTTGATTATCTATCAAGAAACAGATGTATTCTTTTTAAAACATCATCAACACGAACATCAGAATTCAACCGTGCGACTTCCCCAGAAATCGTGTCAAGTGAACCACCAAGAATACAGACGATTTCTTTATCAACTACGTACTAAGGTACACCCGGCATCGCCCCGTCCCTCATCGGGTCACAAAAAGGTTTTTTTTTTTTTCATTTGGTCTAAGTAGCTGTATTTGGGAGCTCTCTTACATTTTCGTTTGTTGCTTGGTTTGGCTCCCTATTTGTTTTTCCTGTTATTTAACCAATTTTGGGGATTTTTTTAATTTTTTTTTGTCTTGTAGCTACATTTATCTTTATTCGTTATTTTTTACTACACGTGAATTTGTATTTTTCCCATTTGTGTGAAAGATGACTTTGAGTCCCCATAATTTTCTAATTCTACTTTAAAAGACGGCAACCCCAAAATAATACGCTATTAAAGTACACTAATTGCTATCGTGCAACCAACATTTTTGGGATTAACGTAAAGGAAAATTTAGAGGTCGACGAGAAAAAGCAACTTTTATTCAATAAATTTCAGTGCATCTTTTTTCATGGGGAAAAATACTGCAATGAGTAGTTGCTTGGGTCTGTGGAACAATACCTCCGTCACAAAGTCCATGTTGTGTGTGTAGACAATTTGCAATATAATAGTTTATGTTCGAGTGCAGTCGATGTGTATCACTTGCGGTATTTTAAATGTGAAATTAAACGTTCATTTCCAAAATGTTATTGTCATTAATAAGAGTACTGATTTATTTTCAAAACTAGTTGGGCGTCATGAGTTTCTGACGGTAAGTAAGCCGTTTGTCGTCTTACATAAGGTCGCAGTATTTGTCAGCCCCACAAAAGTATTTGCAACGTAGATAGAATAGATAGGAATTGGCTAAGTCCTCATAACAATAACGGAAATATAATATTGGATATTTTATTATTAAAATCACATGAAATGCTTATTTTAAAATTATATAATTAAGTGCAAAATGGAAAACCAATGTTTACACCCATGGTTATATGAAATTTGTCAAGTATTATTGATGTCCATTAAGACGTTAACAAAGGACCAGAATATATTTAACTCTATAACAAAAATATAAATCAGCTTACAAATGAGCATGTTATTATAATTAATATTTTAAAACTTTGTTTATTGTGTCTCCTAAGAGGATTATGCGATCAAAAATATTCGATAAAAAATTCCCAACGTTAATCTAAGGGCATACTTTTTAAACATATTTCAATCCCAAATATATAAGAGATATAAGCAGGTTGACGAACATTGAAAAAAGAAATTTGAATTTTCATATATTGAAATGTTATAAAAATAAAATTTCAGTTTATATAGGCGAAGACAGAGAACGAGATACTTAATTTAAATATCCATTACTATTATGTTATTTGCAAGCCAAGTACTTTTCGTTAATATTAATGAAACACATGTTAATATTAAAATACAATTGTAGAAGCCGGTACAATGCAGAGATAATGTAAAGACTCACGCTGAAAAGGGTGAGAAAGTTTTATTTATACGACTTACAAATACATGTGTTCATATTCACATATTTCTTATGCGCATTATATTTATATTTGCACAGTGGTCACTACAATCCTATTTAACTACATACTATACAATGCTTCAAGTAAACTACATCACCTCTTATTACATAATAATATTACACACTATATTGTAGCAGAAATTACAATCAGGCTTCTTGAAGAAGAAAACACAAATGAAAAAGTAATGGCATCAATAGCAGCAAACATAATTTAAATGTTCTACTAAATGGTTTTATCTCTCTGGCGATGTAAATTATAGAAAGCAGAAAAAAGCCTGTCAAAGGTTAAGCTATATCGTAATGATACGAATATAAAATTATTATTATTATTATTATTATTATTATTATTATTATTATTATTATTATTATTACTATTATTATTTATATTCAACCAGATGCCGTGTTTTTTTTTACTTTCCAAGGAAATTCAGTTTGATTGGAAAATGCTAAATCCAATTAAAAAAAACTATTCAATGGATGTATATGTCGTTTATTTTGAAAGAATATTATAATGACTATTTTAATATAACGCAGCACTGTGAAACTAAAACTCTTAGAAATTTGTAGAATCATATTTTGTGGCGGTTTTCCAATTCAAAGCGAGTAACATCGTATCTGACATCTGATTATAGATAAATACAAGCAGCAGAATAATATAAACCCAAGTTCTATTCATAAGAAATAAGAGTTAAGTATATAACCATGCAGTAAAACATAGCGCCTGGAAAAACTGCAGTATAAAAATCACCTGACTACGGTGATCACACTGCTGGAAAATGATGTTTAAATTCAAGTTGTATCGATGCCAAAAAAATAGCAAAACCTTAAAACAATAAAATAAATGAAGTTTTAAAACAACAATCAAACAAAATCAATAACGAAATGTCGATGGATAAAAAAGGAAACGAAAATGACGGTTACCAATATAATAGATGCTAGGAGAAAATGTCACACTCGATAACAAATTGAGTTGTACAAATTTTGTTCTTAACGCAATTTCTCATAAGACGAATTAAAGAGCTCACTGAAAAAAATACTGCCGTCTTGTAGCAAGTCTTATTGCACATGTAGTCGAGTTAGCCTAGATAATACAGGAATTCCAGATTTATACGGAAGAATTTAGAGCTGATGGAGGGTGAGAATATCGGTATTTATGTTTAAAATATAGAATTTAGATAGCAGAGGAGTGGATTTTTTTCAAAGAACGTAAGCATTACAAACTGTATATCAGAGTAAGAAAAGACGTAGGGAATGGATATATCACTGCTTATCAGAATATTTTAACAGAAGTAAAGTGGAATATCTGGCTTGCTACAGCCAAGGAATATCTGGAAAACATGGAGGTTGGTAAAAACAAGCAGATTGTATTAGAACGTTCTGTTCATCTATATCGAAAAAAAAAAACAAGGATAGGCGAGGAAATGACAGAGAAATATTAACAGGGGCAAGATGTAAAACAAAATAGAGGTAAAAGTAATTAGGTTGTTAAATATTAGTATTGTCAAGGAAGTCGTATCCGGACATTCTGTATACAAGGTATCATGAGTAATAAAGACGGTCCGTTCGTACTACTCCCGGCGAATGGAACTAAATATTATCAACGCGCATACGAGCACATCATATTCCGACTATTTTCATTAAAGAAGGTAGAACTTCAGAGTTGTTTGTGGATATTGGATCACAAATATCAGTCATAGGTAGCAGAATTTACAACTGTTTCGATAGTGACTAAAAGTACAAACATGGATTGCTAATCTGCCTCTCTTTAGTGATGAAGTCGTCTACCAAAAACACATTACAATGGTAAACTAATCCAGACTACACAACACCTTTTGTTGTGAAGAATCTCAACAACAGTATTATACATGCGTGTGATTGGCTTGCTGAGAAACAAGATAATTTAATTTAATGTTCACTTATCTGCGACAGTTACGTATGTGCCTATCGTATGTAGCCTTCGATAAATGTTCATATTTCGTCCGAAGTTTGATTAGTTAAAAAATAACAGTAAACCTCAACAAATACATATGTGTATGGCACGTAATCTGTTGAGAAACTGATGTAAAAAGAATGCGAGATAAAAACAATTGAGCAATTGATACATTGGTAATTTGATTTTTATCTCAGTAGAAAATTTTAAAAACGTCTCATATGTTTCCGTTAACACACACCAAACTGTCACGTTGACAAGGAGGTGTCGGATTAATAAATGTAGTAGGACTGATACCATCACAGATATTATTAATCCTGATAACGAAACTAACTATATATCTAGTTTAATCTTTGAAGGAATAAATTTACAGATGAATTGAAGTTAGTGATGCAGAAAAAAAATCTGCCCTTCGCTGAAGAAAACTGCTTCGAGAACCGATAAATTGGAGACATATACCGATACAGGGGCACATTAACCGATACATACAGAGGTACTCTTGCTGAACACCGATTAAATAAAGAACAATATTTAAGTGGGTAATGAGGGAAATGATGCACACGCAGGCAATTTAGAGGTTTAGTGGAAATAAAACAAATGTGGCGATGTAAGAACATTACGTAAACATACGAAAAAGTACGTCTGCTCAATATCAATTATTATGGCATTGATTTCTAGATTGGATCAACAAAGCACTTTGAAATTGTCTTTGGAATTGAGTAAGTGGCACAGCAGATAGAGCAAAGCCGATACTGAACAAAATGTGTTCACTCGTGATAATATCGTCATCATAGTTATAGAAAGTTTATGAGGTTTCATAGAATAACGCACGGTGGTCTAGCGAAAACAAAAGAAAACAAAGGCGAGTATTTGTACATTTACATTTATCCGATGTCAACGGCATATATATGGGCATTATATTGAAATTCCATAAGTATTCCATGGGTATTCCTATATATATATATATATATATATATATATATATATATATATATATATATATATATATATATATATATATATATATATATACTACAACTATATGTTGACACATATTTATATATTCATTAATAAGATAAAAATAATATTGTATATATATATACATATTATATATATATATATATATATATATATATATATATATATATATATATATATATATTAGTCTTCGCGCGAAAGAGCAGGACAGAAAATGTTTTAAATAATAATAATAATAATAGAATAACAATAACAAAGACTTACGCTTGGGAGGACTACTATTTACCGTAACTAGTTATACTGTCCTTTTGAAATATTCATCTCTATTTTTCTCGTTATCTACTGAATATTTTTACTGAAAACTATACGAAATATGTTCCTCATTAAATTGTAAAGATTTTCTATCATAAAAGAAGTTTTAAAAATGTAATCCAAAAAAGTTATTTTAAAGTTTTTGTGAAAAAAATCAGATGTTTTCATTATTCAGACAGTTGCAAAAAAGAGTTGTGGCGTGAGGAGAAATACAAACTTCAACAGAGGGAATATTCCGATCTGTAATAATGCAAATGGGGAGTTGCAAAAATTAGCTGTGGTGTGGGGAGAAATACAAACTGAAATAGAGAGTAGGAGAGCGTTTATAAACACATGCTACACCACCTTCATTTTTTTAATAATCCAAATTAATAAATGAAATAAAATATAATCTTAAAAAGATACGATACAAGTTAGAAAAGAATTTAATCAAAGCATGATAACTGTTGAACAAAATATTTTTACTCTAGGTATTAAAAATGGAGTTACAAGATTCAATTTGAAATTTATTTATCTTCAAAAGGCACTTTTATACATTTTACAAAGTAAGATATTGCAATGTTCATGCCTTGGAGGACATGCTTTTCTCACGTGTATATATAAATATATGCATATATATATATATGTATATATATATATATGTATATATATGTATATATATATGTAATGCAAGCATCATATATGCATATATATATATGTATATATGTATATATATATATATGTAATGCAAGCATCATATACGCAGACATACACGCGCTTGAATGTATACTCACACATGAAAGTACAAAAATGTAATTTGTTATGCTCACATGCAAACACATGTACCAACACACACACATAAATACGCACACATACGCACCCACCCACCCACCCACACACACACACACATATATATATATATATATATATATATATATATATATATATATATATATATATGTACTTATATCCAGGAAACATCATTATAAATTTCAAGTATTTTAACCCCAAAATGGCGAAAGATTTTAGTAGAATCTGCAAAGGCCACCTTACTTAACTTTCACATCTTCCTAGCCTAATATACTCCCAAAATGATTAAAAATCTTGCTATACGTCTGAATAATCTTTTATTAAAAAAATTCAAATATTAGACCCAAAATCTAATAAACAGTTTTCAAGAGACCACACATGTAAAATCTTTTAAAGTTTGACTCTGTGGCACCCAGAATTCCGGCCAAAATCCGATGAAAATTTGCCTAATATCTGAATCCACTTTTCGTAAAATTTCAAATATTTAAACTGAGTAATTGAGTAGAAAACGCAGAAGTCAATTTTCTAAACTCCTAAACATTTATTTTTTGAGCTCACATCTAATTATAATGTTCGATTAATGACAAAATAACCTACATATAAAATACCAAGTGTTTAGATTTAAAATAGGCAGACGAGTTTGGTTGAGTGGCACAGCTCAAATGGTTTGACCACTTGGCAGCAAAATATCTTGCCGAAAACCGATTTACCCAAATCTCAATACGCTCTTTGTGTATTCTCGGGTCTGTAGACTAAAATGTAACAAATTAGTTTTGTAGGAAAATATACACACACACGCGCAGACAATTTCACTTTTATACATCTATCTATCTATCTATCTATCTATTTATCTATATATATATATATATATATATATATATAGTAAGTCGCAAGTATATATATATATATATGTATATATATGTATATATATATATATATATATGTTTCTGTGTCCGTGTGTTTGCGTGTGTGATAATATAACATTACACATACATGCACTAAAATACATGCTCAAAACAGATCGCCGTGCATAAACACATTATAATGTAATAGGTCATCACTGGTATAGTGTATCGATACTCCCTGGGTGACTGGGATAGCTTCTGCACGTTTATACCAGATCTACTTCTGCGTTCCATGTGTGTCGTCTATAGTATCAGACCAGACGCAATGGTAAATTGTAGGTACAGACTATTTCGTATCCTCGAAAAAGTTCCGGAAAAACCTATCAGCCAGGCCTTGTTATCTTCAGAATGTGCTGCTGCAATTTTTTTAAGGCAGCACTACTTATCAATGCCAAGATGCGACTCAGTGATCAGAGTTAAAGAGTGTAGAGTAGACAGTTGGACAATAAAGTAATCGTTAGTAATGTAAACTCGGTAAATTTGTAAACTTATATGGAACGATGCATCAAAAACTTGTTTACGTTAGACTTGAAGAAAACCATATTGTAGACAGCGGGAAAGCAGGAAAACAGAAGACATTTTCACAAGCGTGCATTGCTAAGAAGGAACCTTTGTTCGTGGAATCTACGTTAAGGTTTAGACACAGGTAAAGAGTGGGTGGAATTATTGATAGTGTTTTCAGCTAAACAATTATTTCTTATGAAAGATTGGCGATGGCGGACAATAGCTTGGATCTCGAATACTTGCTATGAAAATAACAATAAAGCAGAGACAAGCTCGCTTTACCTCTGCTGCGAGAAAGAGGTGCAGTGAATAGAAAAGGGCATTCCCTACGAGGCCACGAATCTATTTTAAACCCTATCAAGACAGAATAAGTCCTTTCTAGCAGCTTCTGATCAGATGTGGCAACATTACCCCATCCTTGGTAGTACCTGGCTCTTATATAGATAGAGAATTGCATCATCAGTGAGGTATCTACTGGATCGATAGAAGGATCCCACCATTTATCCAGCGGCCTTTGCAACGGATTTCAGATATGTGTTCCTTTCCAGATCAGGAGTAAAGATCAAGCTGTAGCTTGTACAAAACATGACGCCTCCCCAAGACGAAAACCATTTATTTCAGCGCATGCCGTATAGGGATCAGAGCGTTGATGATGTAAAGATACAGCTTGGTTTAAGATGCCTCTTGCTCCATTGTACTACATGGTCAAGATCAGAGGTTCGAGAATCGGAGAGAACTTGGTCGTTTACTGTCTTAGATATGCTACCATAGATAGGAGTGTCATCAGCATAAATGTCTAAGAATGATGTAAGGAGTTTATTTGGAAGATTATTAATGTAGATCAAGAAGAGAGTTGCACCCAGGATAGACCCCTGAGGGACTTCAGCATCAATACTGTGAGCTTCTGATTTCTTCCCATCAACCACTGCGCTTGTGAGTCTATCTATTGAGAAGACATTTGCAGCTATACCGTAGCTGGAGATTTTGTGAAGTAAACCTTTATATCAAATCAATTGCCAATGCGGATGGAAAAATGATGGGATCTTTCTATAGATCAAGTAGATATCTTACTTTTGGTGCAATTCTCTATCTATATACAAGCCAGATATGGCGATCGATGTAATACTATTGTTACATCTGGGAAGAGGCTTCAAGAAACACTTATCTTGCATTAACAGAGTTCAAAATAGACTTCGCTGATTAGTGGGAGTGCCCTTTTCTCTGCAACCTCTTTCCCAGTGAGGAGATTTTGCGCGTCTCTGTCTCTGCTTTATTGTTATTTTCATGGCAAGGGTTCAGCTGAGATTCTATCTGTGGTCCCCTCCTCGCCAAACTTTAACGAAAGATACTCGTCTAGTCAAAACCACTATCAATAATTTACCACACTTTTTATCTGTGCCCAAAGCTTAATGTAGACTCCATGAACAAAGAGTCTTTCTTAGAACTGCACGTCTGCGGAACTGTCTTCTGACTGCTTGCTTTCCTGCTAAGTACTATCTGATTTTATTCGAGTACAACGTAAACAATATCTTGAGGGACGATCCCTCTAAGTAATCCAATTTACAAAATTCCCACTGCTCATGTTGACTACGCTATGATCACATTGACTAATGTATACCCATTAACCCTTATCCTCGAATGAATTGATAAGTGGTGATTCCTGTGTAAAATATACATGCATACGCGCACATTTATATAAATTTATTTGCTAAAATGTCTGTGCATATTAATCTATATACAGATGTCTAAACAATGGCAATCAAAACATGCTAATATAGATATGTTTATCGTTTATATAAGCGTAGTAATATAAACACACAAACACACATACACCGATAAATATATATATATATATATATATACACACATATATATATATGTTTGTGTGTGTACGTGTGTCTACTTATATATATGAGCCCAGGCGTTACCTTTTTTCTATTATATCGACGATGTCAATTATTAATTTGTCAGAGTAATGATCCTCCTGGGTATGTTTACTAAGGATCCGCTAAAATCGATTCGTTTATCCTATGAACTGAAAAAATTAGCACCCCATGCTTGTTCACACGGCGTCATTTAATTTGTATAAACATTGTATTTCTTTACTTTGGCTCGGGGCTTAAACGATTCTGTCTCAGCAGGCAATTAAGTCCGCATTTATCTTTCACGCGAATGAGTATGAAAAATCCCCGCTATTTTGTTGATTACAAATTTAACATGGAGTCGTGTTAGATAAGCATCAGAAAGTATTATTTAGATGAAATATGTATTCGTGATGTGTTATGAATAATAACATATAATACTTTTCTACATTGAACCGATTGTGATCGAATTGAAACCATGCATTTTCTCTTTGGAGAAATTAGCTCTTAGTGTCAGTTGCAAAGCTTTAACGGCGACGTAATACCCATGAAATGAGATTCCTGATATTATGGAGAAAATCGCTTATATCAGTGTGTCAACATCGAGAAAAAGTGATTATCTCGCAACTGTTTCTCTTTCACCATTCTGTTTTTCTCGCTAGGTGGCATGCTGCTAGGAAACATGTGTGTCTATATTTAAGTATATATGAATTACACGTGTATTTATTGTTGTGGTAGAACCCAGTCATTTACATATGTGAATAATATTACACATAAATAACAAGACTCGGTTCGTCTGGTTGCGTGTTAACCAGAAGCCACCGAAGGCCGAGCCGAGAGCAGATATGTTCTCCAGCCAAGACTCTCTTAAATAAATAGCGAAAAAAAAGACCGTAAACATTTACATATTTGGTCGTATTGATTTTTACACACATTATTCCACACACGAATATATATATATATATATATATATATATATATATATATATATATATATATATATATATATATTGTGTACAGAAAGTTGTTAGTTTAGACAGGTCAATATTTTGTGTACAGAAAGTTGTTAGTTGAGACAGGTCATTGATTGTCTCAACTAACAACCTTCTGTACACAAAATATAAGTACGCTCTTAAAATTTGGATTTTACTTTTAATTGAGCACTGCTGGAATTCTTTTTCCAAAAAAACTAATCATATATATATATATATATATATATATATATATATATATATTATATAACCGTTTTATCTGCTTAGTTACACATGTTTTGATTACCGAAACTTATCAATGACTAGTGAGCGCCACCTCCTTAAATGCTCGTATTGCCCTCTTATCGATTAGTCTTTATTTCTCTCTTTCTCTCCCCTACCCCTTCAAAGTATTACGCATTTTACCCCCTTCCCGTCTTTTCCACTCGCCTCTCTCTCCCTCACTCTCTCTCTCCCTCCCTCTACTCATATCTTTGTCTGGTTGAATATTTTAAACTCCATCGAACCCCTTTTAATATGTATTTAATTATTAAATTTTAACACTTAAATGTTGAAAGTCAGAATTGAAATTCACCTCACACCCATGTCCCCCCCTTTTTTTACTGCTTGTACTGTTTCAAATTTAATTCTGCGAATAATTCCTTGGAAGTGAAGTATAATTAAAAATCCTCCAGGCTAACTGTAGAACAGCTTACACTTGATTTTCTTAATCACAGTTTGTCATCACGAAATCATGTCAACACTGTTTTTTATTATGAGGCGATTTATTGGAATATAAAAAAAAGCAAATTATTGAAAATTATAGAAATAAAATTGGTTTAATAAATAATAAAAATCAGATGTTAACAGTTAGACCTTTTTGGTACTTTATAATAAAAATATGTTTAGTAAATGAGCTTTTAATTAGAAATAGAACTCATTATTTTAAATTTGATATTAAATATGTTGTTAAAGTATGACGAAGCTACTGGGGAGATGATACGATGCGGTTACCGAAACATGTGTAAGACACACACACACACACACATATATACATATATATATATATATATATATATATATATATATATATATATATATATATATATATATATATATATCCAGTGGTGAGGCCCCAGCTTATGGGTTCTGGGGAGTGTTGAGCAACCCTTTTAATTACTATTGCTCCCAAGCCCACTCTGACCTGGAGTGGTAGTACCTGTCTGTTAGGGTCCCAACTCTGGGTTAAATAGACACCGATGTGAAAACAGCAAATATATTCTATTACATTTTTTTTCTTCAAAATCTTTGGATTCGGCATTAAATAACCCGAAAAGGGTTGATATGCCGTAAAACAAAAACAACCAACCAACCAATCAAGCAAATATTACTAAATGCAACGGAGACATTTTGCTTTATAATCTTTTACTTATTTCATTTTAAATTTTCCGTATAATCATGTTTGTATACATAAGCATTTAACCACACTGTTATCATAGACATTCACTTCTAAGTTTATCATACAATTTGGATGTAAATATTTACATCTTTTTCATTAACTCTCTTTACTCTATGTCATTTAAACACTTAAACAACTTTTAATTGTGATTTTCCATATCCCACTGACTTTAGCAAATAAGGTCCCCTCCTCGCCAACTATTTCGTAATAGTTTTCCTTTGAAGAGATGGGAGACATTGCAATCCTATAGGATAAGGGGTTATGATATTTCAAATATATTATTTGTATTACAAAGAATAATAAACAATTTTGATTTGAAATTTAAAAATTTCACGGCGTAATTTTTTTAATTTATTGAATGACTAAATTATATATTTATATATATATATATATATATATATATATATATACAGAAATATATATAGCTTATATATATATATATATACAGAAATATCTGTAGCTTATGTTTATTCATTGTTTATAAAGTAATAATATTTATTACTATTGCTTTTTTTATTATTTTAATAATTATATTTTATTGTTTATTTTATTATTGTTTTTATTTACTATATATTTATTTATATATGTATTTATTGTAATCCTAAGTTAATATCTGCAATTGAAATTTATGATAGCCATTTGTATGCACATGTTCAATTTAACGCAAAAAAATACACTGAAAAACTGCATTAGCTAACCATGTTAGATTGTTATATTTCAGCTTTTTGTAAAAAGGAATATATTACGGCAATTTAGAAACTGACAGCGAAATAGAAAAGAAAATTATAGTCATTAGGCCACACAAATGTTTTGGTTTATTCATTATTCTTTCTTTAATAATATTAGAGCTGTAGTTATTGTTATACCTAGCAGTTCAGTTTATGTATTAATAGTTTGAGTCACGTTCAGGTAATCTGCATTTAAAATGTCAAGCATTCAGACCAAAAATTATGAAATAGATTGGTAGATTGTGCAAACGTCAACGCTTTCAACTTTGACTTCTAGGCAGCAGAACTCTCGCCCCAAATCTGATTAATAAGCTTGCTGCATATTCCGAATACTCTTTATATAAAATTTCCAAATTTATAGATTAAAAATTGGCTTAGTAGTTTGTTAAAAACCACAAAGTAAAATCTTTAAAGCTTCGGACCCTTTTTGCAGCTGAATTTTCGGTTCAAAACTGATAAAAACGTGCCTTACGTCTGAATCAACTACTACTCTTATGCACCTATCAGAGAGAAACGATTTACTTATTGAGAAGGCATTTCCAGCTATCCCGTGCCTGGAGATCGTGTGAAGTAAATGTCATACCATATTCTACCAAAAACCTTTAATATGGCATGAGCAATTGCCCTAGAAAGGTTACCTTCGCCGAGAGATTCGCTAATCCTATGAGACATAACTGTAAGCACATCTGTAGATCTAGCAGAACGGAAACCATATTATGTGTTGGTAAGAATGTTATTTTTTCTGAGATGGTTGGTTACTTCTCTATTATACACAAACTCCAACAACTTACTCATGACCCACAGGAGACTTATTGGCCTGTACTGAGACGGAGATGAGCGATTTTGGAATATTTAGTCAGGGTTTACTTTTAGGAAAAAAGTAACAACATTCCAGGTGGTTGTGACTCCTCGCCAACTATTTCGTAATAGTTTTCCTTTGAAGAGATGGGAGACATTGCAATCCTATAGGATAAGGGGTTATGATATTTCAAATATATTATTTGTATTACAAAGAATAATAAACAATTTTGATTTGAAATTTAAAAATTTCACGGCGTAATTTTTTTAATTTATTGAATGACTAAATTATATATTTATATATATATATATATATATATATATATATATATATATATATATATATATATATGATTAGTTTTTTTTGGAAAAAGAATTCCAGCAGAGTGCTCAATTAAAAGGAAAATCCAAATTTTAAGAGCGTACTTATATTTTGTGTACAGAAAGTTGTTAGTTGAGACAGGTCATTGGTACCGTCGGTTTCAAGCCCGATAATAAGGCCCGTTTAAGGTATCCTTATCAAGCTCTCTTCAGCCAATATTCGTCATGGTTTACTTTTAGGAAAAAAGTAACAACATTCCAGGTGGTTGTGACAAACTCCTGTACAAAGACACCATAGACACTTGAGTATTGTGTCTAGTAGGCTTTCAAGTTCTCTGTAATAGAAATTCACGTTCTCTACAGTAGGTATTCACGTTCCCTCTTTTAGTAGTATAAACCATCGTTTGTGTTTGAAAAAAACACTACGTAACTATTAATATCAAATAAATTTTTGTCAATTACAGACTATACGCCTTTTTCGGAAACATTGTTTCTGTAAAGAGTAATTTTGATATTAAGGCGTATTTAAACTTCCTAAATCAGCGGTTACATGCAGATAAACCGTGTCGTGTAATGCGCACAGCTTGGAGAATGATCACTGCGAAGTACTCGAGATAATTTCGTTCGAATGTGAACATCTATTTAAGTTGTTGCAATTGCCCACTCTCAAATGTTTCCGTTTATTTCCAAAGGCATTACATGCTCTAACAACGATTCTTCCTACAAATGTTTTGTAAATATTATATATATATATATATATATATACATATATATATATAAATATATATATATACCTAAATATTTAAAATTAAAAATGAACTGTTTATTCCAATTTGATTGTTTCAAAGGAAAGCTTACTGTTTCTTATTTTGTCTTGTTCGAATTGGTCAGAAAGACTACAAATAGCATTGAAGTGATTTAATCCTCCGGACACAGCTTGTGCAAGTCAATACATTATAGAGAAAAAACATGACCAAAAATGTTGTATATTAGATGACATGTAAATATGGAACACTAAACCAAGATGGGGCATGTCGTCTGAATATACGTTTAGATGAACAATGCAACCCGTAATGTGTGCAATGACTTGAGAATTCGGCTATTGCTGACTACATAAATAGTAGAAAAGGAAACTATATACATTTATGTGCAGAAGTAAACATTATAAACAGAGACGAACTGTGGGCAGGCAAAAAAGACCTAAACTATAGCACATATGCTATCAGGCAATCACATAATAATTAAATCTAGTAAAAATGTTTCCACGATATGAGAAGCTTAATAATATATAGTATATATTATATAATATAGTAATAGGAAGATAATAATAACCTTGCTAATAATAATAATAATAATAATAATAATAATAATAAAAATGAGAAAAATAATAATAATAATAATGCAGTTATATCTAGTAATTATAATCCTCATATATTATATTTTGATTGCAAAAAGTGTTATTAATTAGGTTGCCACCAACAGTGTATACACATTTATTTTCTCAAGACTATTATACACTATCTTGTGTAGCGTTACAACGACATTTTAGGTATATTTAGTCGTGATAATAAAATCTTACATTTCAATTCTACCATCCTAAGCGGAAATAGTTCATGAATTCCTCATAATAATAACTCCTTCGACACCTCCCCAGTCAATCCTGGTAGGAATTATATACCTTCTACAGATATTGTGTTTCCCCCTTTCGAAACTGAATCATAAACTCATGCACATCACATAATCTTTTGAATTTCAGATTAAAAAATAATAAAATCTTCCTTCCCTAATTACCCTCATTCTCATTGGCTGAGAGGTGAGAAAACGATTATTCTGGAATCTTCTTCTTAATACATAATCTAGCACCCCAGAACTTTTCCAATATGCCGGAACTCTCTCTAAGTTGCAATCGTTTTTAAAAATAAACCAAGTATATATGAATATAAACATAATAACCTCGCATAAATAGAAATTACATAATAATAATAACCTTACTATCACTTACGCAGACATTTAAAACACATCACTACCCGCACAAAAAAAACAAACCTTGACAAATATTTTTAAAATGCGGAGCAGATAAGTGCACGTTACACAATGGTCTGGTTAATTTCCATTTGTTTAGTTAATGACGAGCGTTCTTACATCTGTTGTATACTTTTATTACAGTTACTTTTAATGTGAGCGATTGAATTACTAACATATTTTCGCACGATTAGCAAGGTTTAGATTATGTTAGTTAGTTTGTACTCATAGAGCGAGCGGGAGAGGGGAAAGTACAATACATATAGGCAGAAGTGGAGAGAAAAGAAGAAAGATAGAGGGATAAAATAAATACAAATGTGGATATTATTCACCGTGAAATGCAATAAAGACAGTAAAAAGTACCAGAAAATAGACTAATTTGCATGACTGTAAAATACTAGTTAAAATTGATAAAAAATCAGGGAAACAAGAAACATTGTTTGTCTCCCCAGTGTACCAAAGTTCACTTCTTGGCGTATCATAGCAAATGAAAAAATACAAAAAAATATTGACCTGCAAGAACCTAGTTGACTTAGGGTAATAGGATTAGAAAAAAACATCATTGTGTTATAATTCTACACGTAAAGCGTCAAGAAATATTAGAAAAAAATACCAATAATACTCATCCGACAAGAATAAGTACTCACATGGTGGTAGAAGAATCTCGGGCAGTATTTGCAAGCAAGTTTAGTAATGTCTATCATTTGAAAAGAGAATTCCGAACTTATTATGGACGTTGTCGCAGACATAACAGGTAAGACATTTGTATTTAATACAACTGAATAAATATATGGATATATAGACATAAATTTATGTACTCATTGATTTGTGAATCGCCACTTGTTTTCGTCTTCTTTTAACAACACCGACCATATCTCACTCCTCGCATTGTGATAGCCTTCTAATTCTCTACTACATACCTATCCCACACAATGCTTCAAGCAAACTACATATCAATTCTCTCTCTCTCTCTGTCTCTCTCTCTCTCTATATATATATATATATATATATGTATATATATATATATACGATCGGGGGTACGTGGCGTTGCCCGGGTGTTTAGAGGTGTGTGTGTTGGGGGTAGGTGAATCAAAACAAATGAATAAGCGAAGTAATAACCCTGTTTAAATATTCAAAAATCGAACAAAAACAAAATAAAAAACTTATAGGACGAAGGTAGGCTGGGCCTTACAGCCTTTAGGTTAAGAGTCTGATGACATAACACGACACCACAAAGGCAGTAACTTTAGATGAATCGAAATTAAGTGTTTATTAATCAAGATGGCTTTCTAGATCAAACGTTATGCCCTAGCAGCAGCAGTAGCAGTAGGAACAGTAGAGAGAAAACTAATTCACAGCGCGAAATTTGTAAAATTAAAGTCGCTTAAACAAAATATTTTTACGACATCGTTTCATCGATGATACATATTATGATCTCGATAGCATATCAAATGTTATAAGAAATAGTATCCCCCCGAGTATCCCGGCGAAAAAAGCCTTTTGCGGACATACAAAAAAATGCGCGCACACACGCTCACACGCATACACACACAGTTTTGCTTATATATATATATTACAGTTCTTTTAACACATAGAGGAGAGGACGATACTTCACTCATGATAGTGATGGGGATGACACATACTCTTCGAAGGGCTACACAATGTTTATTATAGGATGATAAATACAATTACCTTTAGTTCGTGATGACGGATGACACAAGCCAACAGTTACAACATAATGATGACTTCTTTATTCATCTGATCGGCCGGTCGATGACGTCAGGGATTCGAAGTTGCATCTACATGTTTAATCTTCTACTCTACACCTCGAAAGGGCTCTCCTCTGACTATGCAAATCTTGGCCGAGCAACTTTCTGACTGGCTGATGAAAATCCGTACCCATAGTATCCTATATGGAGTAACGACCTTTGTCAATTACGTCAGAGGTGTGTTTTCAAACGTGACTCATTTCACTTGGTTTTTCGTATGGTTGTTCAACATGCTCTTGTGAAACAAAAGAATCCTTAATTCTAATCTAATTTATTTTTAAACAATATAATTAATTAGTGATGTTCATTCTTTTACTGACATATTTTATATTCAGATTTCTAAAAGAATTAACAATAGACTTAATTTCTAACATTCCATTCCTTAACTTTGCCTACAGGGTTCGGTTCTAGGCTTATCCTATTCTCATTTTCACTAATATTCCTCTTATTTACATGGATAGAGGCAACACTTTTCGATGTAATACTCTAATCCTTCTCTATTTTTGAAAAAAAATGTACGCATTTTGTGTAATTCTAGTACATTTTTTCTATTTCTGTACAACCACTTAGCTAACAAAGATTAGACGCAATAAAAAAATAATAAGCCCTTCTCCAACTGACTCCATTATACTTTTATTTGGATCAGAATATCTTTCTATTATTTCTTGCATTTAGGTGTAGGGCAGTGCATCCTCTGATCCATATCAGCTGCTTCATCGATCCACCCTTCTGCTGTAAATCGAGGTCCCATTTTACCTCCTCAAGAAATCGACGACTCTTCCTCCAAATGTGTATTTATCTTTTCCTTCGCAGGCTTGTTCTACTAATTATAGCTTTGTCTCATTTTCTAACAATTTTTAAAAATTTTTTGGGAGGCATACATCAAAACTTATTTACTTAAACCTTTCTGGTTGGCTTTTAATTTTTAAGATATAAATTTTCATCACACTTATTCACTCGGATTTCCTTGCTATGGCACTTGGAACCCGAGGAAGATGAAGAAAACATCACCCTTTACAAAATAACCCCTATCTCCTGCGCCAAAATCTTACGTGTGCACAGTATTCTAACTATGACTAGGATTTCTGTGATTTTTTCTTTTTTTCATTCGATCACAGCCACCAAGATCCCAAAACAGGTATGCCTCGCATTCATACATCTCTAAAAAAAGGTATAATGTTATATATTTTCTTCCTACGTACTTACGGTATATTTTACTTTTACTCCCTTTCTTAACATTGCCTACAGGGTTCGATTCTAAGCTTATCCTAATCTCATTTTCACTTATGTAATATTCTTTTTTAGTTATATGGAAAGGAGACACCCCTTTTCTTTGTAAGACGTAGCCGTTACGATCTAACCGAGTTAGCTACAGTAAATACATATCTTGAACAACCATACTGCACGACACCCTTGAAATAGAACAAACAAGCAATAATAAGCAGAATTTACGCGGCTTACCTTTCTTTTTTAACATAAGGCGTCCATTACCGATTTCCCTTCAGCCCGTATCGGCACCCGCTTAAATAATTTCGCCAAGAGACATACGAGTCTTCTATCATGTCTGAAAGGGACACAATGTTCAACAAGCAGGATAGTAGTAGTGTCGCTATACCGATACAAATAATGACAACAAGACCATCGTCAGCACACTTCAAGTTCATCACTAGATTTAAAAAAAAAAAAAAACAGTCGTGAAGAATAAATAATTTCTGTTCACAGTTATGGTCTTTAGTGGTGTTTCAAGTGAGGGACACCATGAAACCTCATATCTTCAAATCTCGCCGATATGTACCTGAATGTAATCCAATCGTGCAATCAATTAATCGGTAGCTGATATTGGTTTTGGCAGCAACATTGAGCGCCGACCCACAAGTTCAAAATAGCGCTATGACTTTGCACCCTCCGCTTCCCTCCTCTTATGACCTGAATTCGCATAACTACTTCGTTTAGTTGCGCATCGTTAGTAATATAACAACACGACCGTCCATAATTCTAAAGCAAGTCTGATCGCTAACATCGTCGGGAATTCTCGGAGCCCCAGCGGGCACTTTTGGAAAAGGCACGCTCCTAGTTTAGACTCGTATCGAGGCGTTGATTGACCCTGAAGGAAACTAAATTGAATAGACGTTAGGTCTGCTATATACTCATATAACTAGAACAGATTTTTTTTCAATAAAAAATATTAATAACTACATTTTATTTCAGTACTTAATTTAAATTTTTATTTCCTGATTTTTTAATTAATAGGAGCATTTTCTCGTCATAAATGTCTATTATACCTACCAAGTTGATTGCATAAACAGATTAGAAAATTTTATTAATTGCTAGTGATTGAAAGATGAATTTATCTCTATACTTTCCCTTTAAATAACACGCCAGTTGGACTTTTATTAAGTACAATACTTAATATATTTTTAATGGAGAGTGGAGAACGCTCTGTGAATGCGTTATCGGTAGCTCCTGTTACTCTCGCTTCTCTTTATTTTCCCCTCTATCCTCATTTATTTATGTATGATTTTTCTGAGAAAAGGGAAAAGAAAGCTGTCTTCTAGGTTGCCCGTATTTTGCGTGAACAGTCGACAGAGATGGCGGAAATTTTCTGTTTCTATGTCTATCCTTGTAGCCATGGCACTAATAAAGGTGCTGGAGGTAAACATTTTATCGGGGATTCCGTGATTTTCTTGAAAGGCAGACACCCGAACCTTGAATTACCCATTAAGAAGGCTGTCCTAGCAGCAGGTGCAAAATACTGGGGCTGCTGTATTGCACTTTTGGTGAATGGATTTTTGGTCATGCAGTAGCTTCTGGTAGGACTCTCGATGCCATATTAGTGGGTAATTTAACATACCATGTTCTACAAAAAACATCTTCGTGTCTTTTTCTCTCCGTTTTCTCTCTCTGTCATGCCCTAAGCAAGTCTGTCGACCTAGTCTAAGAACCCCAAAATCGCGTCATGGAAAGTTTCAAGAAAAAAATCACGATTAAACCCGGATCTCTAACTTCCAACGCAGACCCCCGCTACCATGTCTCCTTCTCCAACATCAGGCGTCTACGTTCTAAGCTTCCAGAGGTTAAAGCCCAATTACAGGAGACTAAACCAGACCTTTTATTTTTAGCGAAACTGGCATTGGACAGACTATTCCCTCGAGTTCGTAATTAAGGGGTCCTTTAACTTAACTTCCAAATTTGACCCCCCCAACATCGCCATGAGCATGGAATATGTGCCTACATTATATATGGCTTTTCATGTGGTAGGAACATCTACAGAGAATATCCTAACTTACGCTATATGTGCTTCCGGGTTGCACTAGCTCACACTACTGCCTTTATATTTACTCTCTATCGCCCCCATAACAGCGGAGATACTATCTTTCAAAGCAGATCTAACATTCACGTATGCTGACACTTCAATGTTCACAACGTGAAACAAGACCGATGATAAGGCTGTCATGATTTCTCCATTGCTTATGACCTCACTCAGATTGTTCACAAACCTACACGTGTGCCCGACAATGACGACCAGTATGCGAGTTTTCTAGACATTTTCTCACCACTTGCCCTGAACTATGTTCAGTTTCTGTTCTGTCTCCTGTTGGATCCTCCGACCACGCAGTTGTATCAATTAAGAGAAGAATGAAATGTAATAAGACCTCAGACGTACCTCTCCATCGTACAGTATGTCGATACACTATTGATGATTTGGATAGCTTCCGTACATTTATATCAGATCTGCGTTCCATGTTTCGAAAGGATGTGTCCTTGAGAGGTATCAGACGTGAGGGAATAGTTAATTGTTGGTATAGACAGTTTCATACCCTCGAAAACTTCAAGAAAAACTTAACAGGGAGCCATAGTTTTCTCCAGAGTGTGTTTCTGCTATTGCGCACAGAAATCACTTTTTCCACTGCTCCAAACGTGATAGATACATGGAAACTAAAGCCGCTTTCAGGAGTGCCAGCAACCATTGTAAGAAAGTAATCAAAAACGCAAGATAGTATACGCTTAGTCCGTCAAGTCCAAAATAGCTGAACAGCGGCTTGTTTCGCACCAGTTTTGGCAGATGTCGGGTAGAATCCTGTGAGGAAGCGTGTGCTCTATCCAAACTATCATCAATGGGCCAGAGTTAATCTCGTCAGCTAATTCTACCCTTTGCGACTAAGGCCGCCAACCCCTAATATATTCTTCTGTATCAGAAAACACGCTATGTGATATATAAATATCTGTATGTGATGTTGCCAAGCTAATCAAAAACCTTGACTCCATTAAAGACACCCGGCTCTGACGGTATTCCAAGTATAATACTCAAAAATCTTCAACCTTAACTAGCGCCCATACTTTAAAAAACTATGTAAACGCTGTCTTAAGGAGAATTACGTCGATCACCCTGGAAAAACTCATCAGTATGCGCTGTATTTAAGAATTCAGTTGATCATTCAACCCCCTCTCAGTACAGGCCAATAAGTTCCGTGTGCGTCATGAGTAAGTTGCTTGAATCTGTGTTAAATAGAGAAGTAATCAACTATCTCGATAAAAATAACATTCTTAGGGACACACAATATGGTTTCCGTTCTGTTAGATCTACAGAAGATGTGCTTACTGTTATATCTTATGGGATTAGCAAATCTCTCGACAGAGGCAACCCTTCTAGGGGAACTGCTTTTGACGTATCAAATGCCTTCGATAAGGTATGACCTAAAGGTTTACTTCACAAGATCTCTTGCTATGATATAGCTGGAAATGTCTTCTAAATTATTTTTCTGATAGGTTCATAAGAGTAGTAGTTGATGGGCAAACATCAGAAGCCTACAGTATTACTGCTGGAGTCCCTCAGGGATCCATCCTGGACCCAACTCACTTCCTTATCCCCATTAATGATCTTCTATATTTCATCCTTACATCATTTGTAGACATTTTTGCTGATGCCACTAACATCTATGGTAGCTCATCTAAGATAGTAAGCGACCAAGTTCTCTCTGAGTCTATCTCCTCTGAACTTGATGACGTTGCACTATGGGGAAAGGAGTGACTGGTTACTTTTAATGCATCTAAAACCAAACTTCTATCTTTACATCATCAACGTTCTTATCCCCATCTGACATGAATTATTTTTTTAAGTCGTGAAAAAGGGAAACGTAATTCAAAGAGATCATCGCTGGCCGTAACTGCCTTTAATTTATTCTCGCGCTAAAACGAGTTTTACTTGTAAAAAATGAGTTATCAAAATACAACTTTCCGATTTTAAATGAAAACTGAAGATATCTTCATTAGAAACGGAAACACACTTTATACCTACAATCTCCATATATTCGCATCTACAAGAAACCTGCCCATATATCTATTTACTGTACTATACATGATGTATAAGACATAACATATAATTCCCCCCAATTATACCTGTACTATAATATACCTCATAAAAAAGACGTTACTTGTACTCATTGAATATAAAACTTGACCCTTCTGTAATCTAAAATATCCAGAGTTTGTACAATTTCTTACCAGTTTAGTCGTAATATAATACAATTCTGTAATGCCTTGTCTTATTCCTAAGCCAACATAAGAATAAGAAAAGGAAGAATGTGTTTTTTAATCTAAAGGAAAAACATCAAACAATGTTAACTCCTTCCAACAGACCTGTTTGCAAATGTAGCTGCTTCCACTGCTTACTCACCCCCTCCTCCAGTAAAAAAAAAAAACAATTAAATAACAATGCTCCTTAATCACTTTCAGAAGTATAATTTTTCAGTAGATATATGTTATGATTTAATTTGTTGTTAAGAGTTATCCCCCTTGGGATTGACATTCATAATAAAAGCGCCCTCTGTTTCATTTTCCCGCTCGATCCTTTCAAGAGCGTACGTGTATTTTACAGTTAATAAAACCTTTCTAAAAGGCAATTCTTTACTTACTGATACTATTCACTTCAATTTTATTAACTGTAGAAAAAAAAAATAAAAATAAAAATAATGGATCGAGTCTTACGTCCCGACAGATTCGAGGTGGAACCTACATGCCCTAATTCCGAAAAATCCTATAGGCATTGGAAATTAACCCTCCAGAATTATATCCGCTCACATAATAACGGATTAATCGAAAACACTTCAGATAATTTCTTTGCCTTGATCAATTGTATTTCAGCCTCTGTTTTCGATTTAATAAGCGATAAAACCGACTACGATAGTGCATTAAGAACATTGGACGCCGCTTATTTAAAACCTGAAAATATTGTTTATAATAGATATCGATTGATGACGACGAAGCAACAAACAACACAAAATATAGATGCCTTCATACTACAATTGGAAATGATTGCCAAAACATGTAACTTCGAAGCGGTTTCTGCTGAAGAAAACAAAAATCAATACATTCGGGAAGCTTTCATCGGCGGAATTTCTTCTTCGTCGATCCGACAACGACTGTTAGAAAAACCCATCCTGATTTTACAAGACACATATGCCACGGCCAGATCTCTTGAACAAGCAGAAAAGCATTCGATAAGCTACGCAAATAACTTTACTGTAGCAGCTACAAATAATCCTTCGGGCTACAATCATATAGCTGTGACTAAAGAAAATATGCATCCAAAAGGGGTTTGTTTTTTCTGTGGAAAATCACGTCATCCTCGATATTTATGTCCTGCACGAAACGCCGAATGTAAAAAATGCAAAAAAATGGTCATTGGGCTAAAGTGTGTAAATCTTCTATTTCTAACACTCATACTGCTGTTCTTTATGACGACTCTGACTACCCCTCACCTTCTCTATCCTGACTAGGAACTAACTCCAAAGATGTCACATTCACTCAATGCCAAATTAACGGGCACTTCGTGAACGCTATGGTGGACTCCGGCAGTGTAAAAACATTCATTAATGAAAATACTGCTAAAAAACTTAAACTCTTCACAATACCTAAAAACAAAACTATAGCTCTGGCTGCTTCCGATCAACATGCTAAAATAACTGGCGAAGCTGTCGTGGAGTTAATACTGAAAGATAAAACCCATTCTGGAATAACAATTGAAATCATTGAAAACCTTTTCATTGAGTTAATAATCGGAAAAGATATTTTAAAAAAATATAAAAAAGTAACACTTAAATTCGACGGTCCTAGAGACAAACTTATAATTGGAGCTATAAACACGAATAATTGTTTTCCTACCATAAACGTTCCACCCCCTCCTCTCTTTTCTAATCTTTTTCCTCATACTACTCATATTGCGACAAAATCCCGACGTTACACTTTTGCCGCCAACAAATTCATAAAAGAAGAGACTGCTAGAATGTTGAAAGAAGGCATAATTGAACCTTCGATATCTCCGTGGCGAGCGCAGGTTCTTGTAACTTCGAATGAGAATCATAAGAAAAGAATGGTAGTCGACTACAGCGATACCATCAATAGATTCACGGAACTAGACGCTTACCCAATACCTAATATCAATAAGATGGTAGACGACATCGCTCAATATAACATCTTCTCTACTCTCGACCTAAAATCTGCTTATCACCAAATACCTATAAATCATGCTGATCGTAAATTCACTGCGTTTGAAGTAAGTGGCAAACTTTTTCAATTTACTCGTCTTCCTTTTGGCGTCACCAATGGAGTAAGTGATTTCCAGAGGAGCATAGACTATATTATAGAAAAAGAAAATCTAACCGATACCTTTGTGTATGTTGATAACGTAACTATATGTGGGAAAAATCAAGAAGAACACGATTACAATCTTCAAAAATTCTACAAAATTGCTAAACAATATAACATCACTTTAAATGAAAATAAAAGCATAATTTATTCTAGTTCTATTACTCTACTCGGCTACACCATAGAAAATAATCAAATAGCTCCCGATTATCAAAGACTAAAACCATTACTCGAAATGCCACCTCCGCTGAATCTTAAATCTCAAAAAAGAATAGTTGGAATGTTTTCCTATTACTGCAAATTCATTAAAAAAATTTCTGATAAAATTTTATTACTAAATCAAAGCAAAGAATTTCCACTACCTCCATCTGTATTAAAATCTTTTCAAACATTGAAAAATGATCTAAAAGACGCCACTTTAATAACGGTAGATCCAAATAAAGAATTTGAAGTAGAAACGGACGCTAGTAACTATTGCATTGCTGCAACACTAAATCAAGAAGGTCGTCCTATTGCATTTTTTTCAAGAACTCTCAATACTAATGAAATTAAGCACCATGCAGTAGAAAAAGAGGCAGCCGCTATTGTAGAAGCTCTCCGTAAGTGGCGACATTTTCTACTCGGCAAGCACTTTAAAGTCATCACAGATCAGAAGAGCATCAGCTTCATATTCGACAATAAAAGAAAATCTAAAATTAAGAATGACAAAATATGTCGTTGGCGTATAGAATTATCCCAATACAATTTCACTATAGTTTATCGACCTGGACCTGAAAATATTGCTGCTGACACATTCTCTCGCATCTCTGCTCTTACTTACAATCTACAAGATCTTCGTGATTTACATAAACAATTATATCATCCTGGTGTTTCAAGATTAAGCCATTTTATAAGAACGAGGAACCTCCCTTTTACTTTGGATCAAATTAAGAATATTACTGACTCTTGCTCATCCTGTCAATTACTGAAACCCAAATTCGCCAATACCAATGGAGGGACTCTCATTCAAGCCATATTACCTTTTCAACGATTAAATCTTGATTTTAAAGGCCCTCTACCTACTTCTATACATGGCAACAAATATCTACTTACTCTAATTGATGAGTATTCCCGTTTTCCTTTCGCTTTTCCTTGCAGAGATATGACAAGAAAAACCATTATCCACTGTCTAAACAAACTCTTTTCAATTTTTGGTTTGCCTGACATGATACATACTGACCGTGCTTCTGATTTCTTAGCAAGAGAAATAAAGGATTTTTTACACAAAAAAGGAATTGCTACTTCTAAAACAAGTAGGTATCATCCTGAAGGTAATGGACAGATTGAAAAACTCAACGGTACCTTATGGAAGGCCATTCAAACAACATTACATTCTAATCAAATGAAACTACCTTATTGGGAAGACATACTACCGGACGCACTTCATTCAATTAGATCATTACTTTGTACTGCCACTAATATGACTCCACATGATAGACTTTTTAAATATAGTCGTAAATCTGCTTCCGGAATTTCAATTCCTTCTTGGGTTAAACCAGGCCCAATATATATTAGAAACCACACTAAAACAAGTAAACATGACCCTCCTGTAACGCCTGCCACCCTAATAGATGTCAACCCCCACTACGCTTATGTTCAACTACCTTCTGGTACTGAAACCACTTTCAACGTTCGAGACTTAGCTCCAAACTCATCAAATGAAGAAAACTCTAATAATAATCCTACTACTTCAGAGACTTTATTTGAACCTTCTACTAATGAAAACATTGGTCATGAGGAAGACAAAAATCAATCGTCTGATCTTGAAGAAAATCAGATTTCACTAAAAAATAATACTGGAAATCAGCATTCCTGCCAATCTGTGCGGAGGTCGTCCCGAGTCCGACAATTCCCTAGTAAATATAAGGATTTTGTGACTAAATACTGAAAAAACTGCAGTTTGGGTTCATATGTTATTTGTAAATAAAATGATTCTTATGTGATTGTAAAAAAAAAAAAAATTGTCTATAATTAATTACCCCTTACTTGAATACTTTAGGACGGGGAAAATGTTATGATTTAATTTGTTGTTAAGAGTTATCCCCCTTGGGATTGACATTCATAATAAAAGCGCCCTCTGTTTCATTTTCCCGCTCGATCCTTTCAAAAGGCAATTCTTTACTTACTGATACTATTCACTTCAATATATAACCTTTATAAACTAATCCAGTAAAAATAACAACCAACGCGGGGTCGCAGAAATACCGTAATTAGGACCCAGGCGCGAGGAAACCCCTCTCAGTACTGATAGGCCCGTAGATATTCCCAGGTCATCCGTCGAGGAGAAGGAAAACTCTGACATTAAACATAAGAGGAGGAAGGTCCCTCCAGTCTTGGATAAATGCCTTCCTAGAGCTGGTGACACAAACAAACTATCGTTCTGAAAACCTAAACTGCTTAAGGAGTAGATATGCACTGTCAGTCCCCCGGCTTCCATACTCCTTCTTTTCCTATTAGACAAGCGTAGATTTCGAATCACAGGGAGTCGACAGAAATACTCAGTTGTCAATCTTGTTTCCTGACTATGGCGTTGAACGCCGTTTTCCCTACTCACGACACATCCCATCCCTTAAAACTTGACACGTGGGAGTGCTTGAATGACGTAATGTAAATGCAATTAGATTGGGTTGACCATCGTCTTATGGGTTGAGGATACCGGATATACAGTTCTTGGCTGCTGTTCCCGACTGGAAGTATAGGGACCCTAACTATTTTTACCTAAACTAAAACTCTAAAAAAATGATGAGAGTACAATAAAAAAAATACGCTAAAACCAGGCCTAAACTCAAACAAAACCCATCTGCCTTCTACCATGAAGCTTGCATTTACGAATATCCGTGGGCTTAAAACTAATTTAAATGATGATGAAGCATTTCTCCTAAAAAACAGCCTGGCCATCTTAGCATAAAGTGAGACTAAGCTACACTCCTCCATACTCTTTAACGGCCTTAACATGCCTAGATATCTCCCACTCTGCCGTAAGGTCTCTGACAGATAGGTGCACGGGATTGGAGTCTATATTCGAAACACCCTCCCCTTGACTAGAGAAACTAAACTAGAAGCGGATGGTCAAGCATTTATGTGCGTTAGACTTAACATGCAACTTTTTATTATTTTCTGACAGCATATATACAGTAGTTTCCCTCGGCACTAATGCACAAGTGCATGCATTTGGTTACTTCAATGTCCACATAGCAACTGGCCCCGGTTTTATACTCACACAGACGCAGCTCTTACCACAACACAACTTCTCTCTATCATATTCCCTATCACAGATGGTGACGTTTCCAACCCGTTTCCCAGTCCGGCAAGAACAAAACGTATCACTTTTAGATCTGTTTCTGACCACCGTTCTCGGTGACTGTGTATCTAATGCCCACAACCCACTTGGGACCGCCGATCATGCAGTAGTAATGGTTGAAATAACTCTACACTTAAGAGCCAAAACTGAAGAGCCACTGTTCAAAACAAAAATATATTATAAAAAGGCTAACTGGGAAGCAATCAGGGATCTGATCAGGGACGTCCCATGGCAAAATAACTTTTCACTTGCTGCGGAACATTGTGCAAATGCTGCCACTGAATGTTTCAAAGCAGCAATTGAAGCACATGTTCCCACGCGAAATATATAGCAATACCCTCTTCCCCCTAATGGTTTACTTCTACTTGTGCAGCTGCAATAGCGCAAAGGTAGCATGCGTACTGCAAATTTTACCGATATAAGCCAGATCCAGCAGACAGAAGTATATAGAAGCCAGAAATAACTGTAAGAATGAAATAGCGACAGTTAAGAAAGAATTTACGGAAACCACCAAAAAGATAAACTATCGAAGCACAAAAAATAGGAACTCGCGACTTCTGGAAAATCTACAACAGTGTAGTAAATAATGGGCAATCAACAATTCCCCCTCTATCCAAAAATCATGACGTTGTTTGCTCTGCAACTGAGAAGGCTTACCAGCTTGCAAGTCGGTTTGCCTCCAACTCCACACTGGACCCTGCCAACCACCCCCTCCCTTACTTTCCTTAGACGCCACACAAGACCATCTTAAAATCACCCCTTCTAAGGTGCATGCTATCATAAGAAAGCTTGACACTGCAAAAGCATGTGGATCTTATCTAATCCCGGCTGTGCTATTAAAAAAGTGCTCCGCCGAAGTAGCTCTAATTATCTCCAAACTTTAAAACACCCCTTCTCAGGTGCATGCTATCACAAACAATCTTGACACTGCAAACGCACGTGGACATGATCTCATCCCAGCTATTAAAAAAGTGCTCCGCTAAAGTACCTTCAGTTCTCCCCACACTTTACAACAAATGCCTTAATAAATCTTGCTATTCTGTCTGCTGGAAAACTGCTTCTTTAGTACCAGTTTTCAAGAATTCTGGCGAAAGAACTGACCCTGTATATTATCGATCTATCAGCCTTCTACTTTTCGCGAAAATATTTGTGACAATAATTAAGCAAGCTCTAGTCAATCACCTTACTAATTCTTAACTTATGAGTGACCAACAATATGTATTTAGGCGAGCCCGTTCCACAGCAGACATCCTCATTGTAATTTCCAAACGTATATACCATTCACTGGGCAAAGCGGAGGAAGGTAGAGCGGTAGCTCTAGATATATCTAAGGCTTTTGACAGGGTATGGCATGAAGGTTTTCTCAGGAAAATCAGATCATATGGTATCACTGGAAGAATACATAACATTAGTAACTCCTTCTTAGATAAGAGACAAATCCAGGTTGTCCTCAACGCTCGCACATCTAAACAATATGATATAAACATGTGAGTGCCTTGGGGGTCTATCCTTTGACCTCTGTTATTTCTAATATTCATAAATGACCTCCCTGAAAAAAATTACCTGTGAGATGGGTATATATGCTGACGACACCACGCCCTATAACAAAAACGACAGGAAAACAAATGAACACATATCTAAAGAAATGGCAGAAACACTAGAGGATGATGCAACCGATCTGTAGTGGAATGGGAACATAAATGGATGGCCACATTCAATGATGGCAAGACTAAGCTTGTTTCCCTCAATAATTACAAGAAACCTTTTCTACAACCAACAGCAATAGCCAAAGACTCTTTATCTGAAAGTACATTTTTTAAACTCTTCGCTCTAACGTTCACAGGAAATATGAGCTGGAACAGTAACATTGAGAGCATTGCCATGACCGCTGCAAAGAAGGTAGGTTCTCTACCGTGCCAGAAATCTACTAACGCCCGAAAGTATCCTGTACCTCTATAAGGCCACCATTCACCCATGTATACAATATTGTTGTCATATTTGGGCTGGTGTATCTGCTACTTGTCTCTCGCTCATGGAAAAAAGTTCAAAAATAGTCTCCAACCTGATAGGTCCTGAACTGTCATCTAAGGTTCGGCCTCTGTCCCCTCGACGAAATGTAGCATCACTTTGCCTGTTCTAGAAGTACGTTAATGAGGAATGCTCTGACGAACTGCGAGCACTTGAACTCCCTCGACATAAATAATCCCGACAAACCCAACAAGCAGCAAAATCCCACCCTTTCACACTAGAGATCCGTAGATGTAAGAGCTACTTCTACTCCAATTGTTTCTTCCCCAGAACCGCTAAACTTTGGAATTCCCTTCTGGGACTCTGCTTCTCCAACTGCACTGACATGCAGAAGTTCAAATGTAACGTGAATAGCCACCTTGCTGCTCAACCCCCTACATAGTACCACTGTAACTTGGGTCCCTGATAGTGCCTAGTTTGGGGTGAACATGTAATAAAAAAGAACATATAACTGAGATATATTGAATGTCATGTATATATAAATGTAAATGTGAAGTTGTATTAAATTATCATCCAACATATTAAATATAATTAGCACAAAAGTATGAATATAGCGGAAGGCAAGCTATATTTCGGCATTTAAAATTTAAAAAAATGCGGATGAAAATTTTTATCTCTGAAGTCTTTGATAAAATAAACTATTTGCTCCTCGAAATAGTTTGTATGCCGCATGAAAATAGTATATAACAATATCATTATAAAGGAATTTATAAAAATAGCTCGCGCTACTTTAAAATTAATCTATTTAACTTCCCCAGTCCTATAATAAATAAGGCGACGTAAGAAATTGATATTTTTAACAGGTAGATAAACACTTGTTTAAAATTCGTATAAAACAAATTTTAAGCGATTAATGCGGGAAAAAAGCAAAACCTAATTAGTAATGCATAAAAATCTTAAATATCTATTTCTTTCGTGTTTCCTTTTCAAATGAAATATGGTTTTAACAATTTTTCACAGTGTTATTTTACATGTTTTATTAACTACTTGCTCTCCCCCTTTCTCTCTGTTTCTCTCTCTCGCTCTCTCTCTCTCTCGCTCTCTCTGTGTCTCTCTCTCTCTCTCTCTCTCTCTCTCTCTCTATATATATATATATATATATATATATATATATGATGGAAGAGGTGCAATTTTCTCATCTTGACCAAACTACACTATGGTTTGCAACCACGCAGGACGCAGGAGCATTTATTAAGTCTAGCCTATTACCGACTATAATAGGAAGTAGATCATATTTTGCACTAGTAATGTGCATCCAGGAGACAAGCGCCCGCGTGTTTGTGTGTTGTGTGGGTGCGTAAAAGAGACGGACGAAAAGGAAAGACTTACCTCGGGACCGGCTCGGCGTCGCCGACCGAAAATAGATAAAGAAAGATCAAGATGGCGGCCGTCGTCTTTTGTAAAGGATGATATTTCGCAAAGTCACATGAATTCTCGCAATATGCAAATTTAGCCGGCCTTCAACGGCCATAAAAGCGGGTTATTGAAAGACGTTGGGAGAGCGATGATTGACTTGGTCGGGAATCGTGTTGCTGTTGCTTCTCGTGCCGTGTGAGCATATCTTACCGTTGTTGGGTCCGTTCTGAGTAACCGTTCGCGTCCGTCTAGGCACCTTGCTAGTTGGATTCCGTGCAGAACCGGTGTTTACTGGTTATTGAATTGCTTTACGTTGCTGCAACATTATACATCTACAGAGGGCGCTGTAATTTTTAAAGGAGTTGCCTTACCCATTTTCTACACTACCACTTCTCCCATTATAAATCCGGTCCATCTCCACATATTCCTACCGCCGCTCTTTACTAGTTAATATCCACATACAGATACCCTAATATGCACTCATTCTTATTTCTAAATAACAATTTCTCCCTTTCCGATATTTGTCACCACTGATTGGATAGGGTGTAGACATCTTTCCATATTGATATTTGCATCTTCCACAATCAAACAAACAGTTGGACACTTAAAAAAACACGCTGTCACATATTTACATATCCATTCGCTTTTATTTATTTTATGCTAAACTAGCTACCTCACTTTTCCATTATAGGAGTTTACCTAGAATACATAAAGTCATTTCGTGTTTCATTTTATTAATTCAGTCACATAAATTCGCTATTAAACGAACATAAATCTCCGTCTTCCTTAATACACTTCTATTACTACTGCTACCACCGTTCTTGCACTCTCTCCTACTCTCTCCTTATTCCTTTATCAATCGCCCTCTGTCAAGTTGAGCCAGTAAGCAAGGTCGCGTTCCCTTTACACTATCCACCACTACTTCTCAAGACAGATAGGGGATAAGCCAGATAGGTATAACACGTACTTGTGTGTACATTACTTACTAAACGCTACGAAAGGCGCGCAATAAGAAATGGCCCTGACCCTCTTCCCAGAGAAGTAGAACAACGAAACTTGGCACAGTTATTAGTCTTTCTCTACATAGGAACTACTCAGAGTTATACATTCCCCTCATCGTTTGATGCAGCTCTGGAGAGCGTTTTTGTAAAACACCCCAGGTTCGTCCTCCAACAACGACAAAATTTCAGAAATCAAGACTGCATCATCTGGAAAACACTTTCCTTTCAAAAAACAACTTCATGGTTGGGAAAAGGTGAAAGTCAGAGGGGGCAAGGTCAGGAGAGTAGGGAGGATTGTGAAGGATTTAATAACAAACGCCCGTGATTCTGATCTGGCGACATGCGAGTTGTGGACGTGATCGTTGTCCTGCAGGCAGAGGGTAATTTGCTGCTCTTGCCCCGTCTCTTGATTTTGATAGCTTCCCTTAATTTTTTCAAAAGTGAATCATAATTGGTTCCTGTAATTGTGGTACGCTTTGCCAGGAAATCTGTCATCACTACTTCGTCCTGGTCCCAGAAGACTGACCTTGCAAGCGGAGGGCTGGACCCTTGCCTTCTTTGGAGGTGGTGAGTCCAACTGCTTCCACTGTATTGACTGGGCTTTGGTCTCTGTATCATAGTGATGGATCCAGGTGTCATCATTTGTAATCAGTCTCTTGAAAAAAAAAATGACTCATATTCTTAGCATCTCCAAATTGATCCTCAAGCACTCGACGCGTATTCGCTTCTGGAATAGTGTGAGCAAACTGGGAATCCATCAGGCAGACACCGTATGCATATGAAAATGGTCATGAATGATAGTTTCCACAGACCTTGTACTAATCCTGACATCTTGGACTATTTGGCGAATAGTAATGCGCCGATCTTCCAAAATGGCAGCCTCAACTTGACGGACAGCAGGTCTGGGAGCTGTTACCACACACTTCCGGCCATGTTTGAATTCACGATGCCAGCGTTTTAAAAGGTCATATGATGGGGCATTATCACCATAAGTTTCTTTCATTTCATCAAAAGTCACCTATCGTGTGCGTCCTTTCAAATACAAAACCCGGATCACTGGTCGACATTCAACAGGCTCCATTTCACACCTGACTCAGTTCAAAAACCTGTAAAACCGAAACCACAATTAGTTCAGAGCTGTAATTTGCCCAATAACCCGTAAACAGATTAATCATTGCACATGCAAAATTTTCGAAAGATCAGACAACTGAA
The DNA here is from genome assembly GCF_053919585.1 of Euprymna scolopes. Taxonomy (NCBI): domain Eukaryota; kingdom Metazoa; phylum Mollusca; class Cephalopoda; order Sepiida; family Sepiolidae; genus Euprymna; species Euprymna scolopes. The sequence continues at coordinate 17,231,528 of NC_136496.1, read as the reverse complement.
AAATTTATAAAGTAAATTGAATTTCTGGTTTTATCACAGCTTTTTGATCTAATAATGTGTTTTATATTCAAATAAAAATGTTATTATACTTTGTCTTTCAACAAGCTAAGACAAAAAATAGCATCGTGTAAGGATTGGAAGAAGTGTACTCTTCCACGGTTATCGTAAATGTAAAAACAATAAAAGTATATAGAAGAACGCATTAAAAATAAAAACAAGCAGAAAACTAAACAAAAAGAAAAACATCGTCTAAGCGTGTAGGAGCCGGTCCGAAACAGAAAAATTAAATAATGGTGTCCGGATTTTTTTGTCATTATTGGGGGGTACTGCTATATAGGTATAGATAAGAGTAAGGTTAACAGTAATTAATTTTCTTTTTATGTGCTCTTGAAATGCTTATATATGGTATTATATTTTATTCAGCACGATTACAGCATAGAGAGAACCGTCATATTGCTAAATTTTCTGGGGGTTCCTTTATGTATGAACAAGTTTATTATAGACTAATATAATTTGCTGGTCTTAGCTAACCAGATGGGGCGGATTTTCTATAAGGGTGATTTATTATATTTTAGAATCGGGTAATTGAAAAATTATGTTGTGTGAATGTAGCTGAAAACAGTAAGGATGGGCACAATAAAAGTAGTGTAGATAAATGTAGAATAGGTCCTGGTGTAAATTGGTAGCAGTGGACGGACTAAGGATTTATAGAGAAAAATAGGAATCCTTTCCTCTATAGATGTCGCGAGTGTTATGTTGTTTGTCCCAGTATGAAAGGCGGATTTTCTTTATAACGATTTAATGGTCTATAATTGTGCTATAAAATTAGATAAGAGCGTTTATAATAGCCTAGACGTAATGAATTAGTTTGCGGCATTTGTTATTGCGAAACTGCGACACTTTGGTGAATAGAAGATTTTCCGCAGTAAAAATATAGAAGAATAGATTTAGAATATGGTTGGTAGTAGATGGGGTGTAAGGGTTTAGACTGTTTGGACAGTGTTTAGTAGTTGTGCAAGAGAAAACCCCATCTTTATGTACGTATTAATTATCTGGAAGGCAATGTCGGGAGATTTAATAATTTCATTTATGAGAGTTGGGACAGAAAAATTATCAAGGTGATTTTTCTTATTATGGGTGAAAGATAAGTTTTTACTGCCTTTATTCTGGATAGAAGTTATATTAATAGTCAATGTAAGAGAGTTTTCCAAAATTAAGGAAAAGCCGCCAGATTTACCTTATTTTAAGAGTTGAACCATATTTTTCTAAAATTGCTAGTTTCACTGGCACATTTTTGCCAGTCTGAGTGGTATAGTTTAGTCATATATAGTTATTATATTATGTTAAGAGCAATTAGTCTTGTTACTAGTAATAAATCTGAGTGATTTTGATAGAATAAAATATTTCATAGAAATAAGCTGAATTAAACAAATAGTTTATATATTACATACATTGTTAATTCTATTACCGTAAAGAATGCTGTGTAAACAATATTGAACACTCACAAGTAAATATATTCTCCATCTATATTTTCGGGCGCACTATCAGGTTCATATGAAATAGAGTTATAATAATATCTCGATTTAAGAGTTATTTATTATATGCCGAAATGTTTCTGTAATCTAAGCACTTTTTTGCGGGCTCCCTCTTTCTTCCTCTCCATTTTCTACATATGTGATTTTTTATAATGCCAGTCGTCTTTTTTATTATTATCCTCATGTAATCTATATTTCAGTATGTTTATCTTTTTCCTTGTTTATTCGTAGTCATTGGTTTACTCACTATCGCTTAACTGTTTTTATACTTTCTTGTCTTCCTGTAAATTGTTTGAAATACTCCATTCTTGTTGACTCGATTCTTGTTGATTGTTTGCTTCAGACACATAACTTACGTTTTTTTTTAAACTGAAGAGAATATACATTCCCTTCGTTGTGATAAGCATCTTTGGTTACTTCCACTAAGTAACGTCATGTCTTGTCTAGAGGAATTATTTTAATTAACTCATATAGTTTTCGGTCTTACACTAATTTCGAAATGAGAATTATTTTAATAACTTACATTTTATGATTGATCATATTAGTTTTGTTGAATTTTAGAGTGCATTGCAATTTCTATCAAATATGCGGGTGCGAGTTAATGGCTTCGATCGGTCATTCTCAGATAGATTTAGCGGCGAATAAAATGCATTTAAAACATGAATTATGGATTTTCGTTCAGAGATAAACGACAAAGTAACATCTATAATTAGTATTATTTAAATTTTCCGAACTATTGTTCTCGTTTTCAGTATAATTTTTACAACGCTCCAGCCGATCAGTTCAGGAAATATTTCTTTTGAATATGTAAATCCTCACAGAATTTCGAAGAGAATCCGTAAATAATCCGCAGAAACAACGTTCTCTATATAATTGCGAATTACCCTTACTAATTTGAATTGAATTTTATTGCCGATAAAATTAATGTATGATATCCATATAAATTCATTAAATGAGTCCGTTCAAAATTTCAGTGCAGAATATACCCGATATTATTTGCATTCGACATTCACGTCATTGGAGACACTTCCACGCAATGAATAAACGTTTGTTAATAATGGTTATTTTATGTATGTATCATAAAATAATGTTCATTTTAATCTAACTCTAAAATAAAATAAAGAGTGTTGCCAGACATGGGAATAAAGTTTGATATAGTGAGGTGCATGTTCGGAATTTTAATATAATAAATGATCGGCTAATCTTTATCGGTTGTATAGAAGTGATTTTCCTTAAACATATATAAATTATAAAATTCCGCGTACGACAAGATGCACCTTAAGGAGTACGTTGGTTATGTCGGCAAAAGCATTAAAAAATAACACATGAGACTATAACAAAAGTCTGAATGATACATGTAATACAAATTATTGAACACTAGCGGGGTACACGGCGTGGCCAGGCATGGAGGTGTGTGAGGATAAAATAACAACAAGAGGTATGGGTAAAGAAAGGTGATAAAAAATAGAAGTTGCGGGGGTGGTAACAAACCTACAGTAAGCAGACGTTCTTGAGAGAGGAGTAAAAAATGGTAGCACGGCAGGAGGATTCCCAGCGTTGCCCGGGTATGTGAAGGTGGTGTGGTAAAGAACCCCAGGTGAAGTGAAGTGTTAAAAAAAGTGGTGGTAACTTGGAGGGATAATTAAACAACAGTTGTCAGTCCCTGTGGAGAAAGCTGTAAAAAAAGTACTAACGAGGTATGTAATCAACACAACAGGAGTATGTAATGTGCATATATATATATATATATATATATATATATATATATATATATATATATATATATATATATATATATATGTATATATATATATATATATATAACTGGAAGTAGGCAGGCAGGCAGAATCGAACCCGGGACGCGAAGCGGAAAAGAAGTGAAAAAAATATGGCGTCTTACTTATTATTTATGATGCGACCGGAAATCGAAAGCGTTTAAAAAAGACAATGTCAATAAAATCTATGTGATTTCTCGCAAAAATGGCAACTCAAATACCGAACCCTTCTGGGAGAAAACTGTGCGGTTGAGGTGAAGAATTATTTTCTTCGCCAATTTTTTCGATATTTTTCGTTCGAAAGTCGAGCTTAAAATGATCCCTCTCTTCTGTCGACACTTTTGCGAGACAAAGTCACACATATACATGTTGTGGTTTATATATATATATATATATATATATATATATATGTATATATGTGTGTGTGTGTGTGTGTGTGTGTGTGTGTGTGTGTAGAGAGAGAGAAAGAGAGCGAGAGAGAGGGAGCGATTATGTAAGAAAAACTTAAGAACATAATGGCATTTACATATTTCTCATGCTAAGTGTTTTTGGTTTTTATAAAATCTTTTTCAATGTTGATTTTTGCTCAATTTCTCCTTAAATTGAGAAAATTGATGATATTATTTTCAATATATATTTGTAAAGTTATTTTTTTCTGTTGTGTGTGTATTTTTATTTATTTTTTGTTTTTTTATGTATTTGTGTATTTTTGTTGAAAAGCAAGATAATGTTCTAGTGGAGCATCAGCAATAACGTTGTCTCTACCTTTTATGTGTTTGATGGTGATGTTATATTCTGGGAAGAGTAGACCCCATCTCGTTAGCCTTTGAATTTTATTGACCATTTTGTGTAAGAAGGTAAGTGGGTTGTGATCACTGCGGGCTAACACATGTTGTACAGTCATATTGAGATAAAACTCGAAGTGTTTTATGGCTGATAATAAAGCTAAACATTCTTTTTAAATAGTAGAATAATTCCTTTGGTATTTATTGAATTTTGCTGAGAAATCACCGATAGCTTATCTAAGCCTTGCTCACCTTCTAGGATTGAATTCTACACGTGCCCACATCACTGGCATCAATTTGTAATTTACCTGTTTGAAGAAATCTGGCGTAGCAAGAGTTGTACTTCCAATAAGAGTTTATTTGATGTCATTGAAAGCTTTATGGCAGGAATCAGTCCATTTGTATTTTTCATCCTTTTACAGGAGGACTTGCTAATATTGAATTTTTTTTTTTTTACAGAATCTTCTTTAAAATTCAGTCATATCGAGAAATCTTATTAGTTGTTTTTCTTATTTGTTTGGACATGATATTTTATTACAATATCAACTTTTGCCGATATAAGTGTTACTCGACCCTGACCGACAGTATGCCCCAAATAGTCGACTTTAACATGACAGAAATAACTTTTGTAGAAGTTGACAAATAGGTTGGCATTTTGTAGTTATCTTCTTTACATATGATAGCTAAAGGTTCTTCCCAAGTTTTATTGTACACAATCACATCGTCGATTTACTTCAGATCCATGAATATGTTGTAGTGAGGAATGTATAATTCTTTGAAATATTGCTGAGACATATTTCATTATTTTTTCCAAAGCCTGTCACAAATCTGTAAGGTCCGTCTGGATTAGGAACGAGAATGCATGCTGGTTGACATCTGGTAAAGAGATCCCTGAACTTATTGACCAAAGCACATATATATATATATATATATATATATATATATACATATATATATACATATATATCTTCTTTTTTTGTATGAGATAAATGTTTAAGTTTGTTATATAGGTTGAATAGGACTTCTGAGTTTCGTAAATGATTGGTGAGACCTATGTCTTTCTCTTTAGTAACTTTGATTGTTTCATTGTCTGACTGCGTGGTCCGTTAAATAATACATGTAATATCTTTTAAAGTAAAAACAGCAAAAGGTATTAGGTAGTGACAGCTTAAACGGGACAATGTTTCGATTTCATATGTCGATAAGCGTTTGCTTTTCTTGAATTGACAAAAATACTAATACTTTATCTCCTACTTGAAAACTACAACATTCATTTTGCATATCGTATCTAGTTGTCATTATAACTTGAGAATTATTTTCAAGTTTTTCTGTGGAAGTACTTTATTTTTTTAAATACTTTTGTATCTTTTTATTCGTCTCTTACACGTTGTTGTTTCTATTTCCCTGTGTTGTTTCCATTATGTAATGCACTACTAGATAAGTTTTGATCTATAATATTAGTTTTTTCTAGGTCATGTGGTATGAATGCTTCATTTAGTTTTAATAAAAGAGTTGGCAATGAAGTGTTTTTCTTTTCTAATAGTTGTTTCTTTATTATACCTCCAGTGAGTACACATTTTGGGTATAAGTTTTTATCTTGTATTTATTTTATTCCGTTGATTCTACATTATCAAAAATTAATGGATCTGGTATTAGTTAATTTCACCTAAATCGTTCTCTAAGATAAAAGAAACACCTTTCCCTGGTAGAGAAGGACGAACCCAAGCTATGACTTATCAATTTATGTAGTATGAGTTTATGTATATTTTGTGAAGGGGAACTTTTAAGACACTCGAATCTATTCCCTGTAGCAAGACAAAATCTCCAGTGGAGGTCGAGTGAGGCATTGGTAAAACTCCTTCTAGCAGTGATGTTGTAGTAGCCCCTGTGTCTCATAAGATTTTTACATGTGTAATTTTATTAGGGTATCTTATGGAAACACAACCATCGGATAAGAATGGTTGGTAGGTATCTAGGAATAGTTCAGGAAATATTTTATTTGTGTTTTAACTTAAGAAATGTGAGTTAGGGAGAGGATGAATTTTTAATTGTTTTATCTCTTTTACTTATCCTGCATTCTGATATCAAGTGATTCTGTCTACCACAGTATGTGCATTTATTTTTGTATTCTTTTGGGAAGGGGCTTACTGTGTCATGGACATATTTTTATTAGAACAGTTATGAGGGTGAAAAGTAAGTAATGTGTTTTTATTTGAGTCAAAATCTAAATAATTACTAGTAAGTTTAGTATTTTCGTAAGTTTTCCTTAATGTTACATAATGAGTGTATGCGATTTATGTTGCTTCTATTTCTTTTCCATCCAGATGCATTTGTGTTTCTTTGTCTGCACATCGCTTGAATTATTCTAATAACATTATCGTATGTAAATTTTCATGATCATCAGTATGATATGCCATATGTTTAACATTTCGAAGACAAGATGGTAGCAAACAATGTCAACAGAGTTTTATAATTACATATATATATAGAGAGAGAGGGAACGTTTTATGTATGTATGTACGTATGTATATGTGTGTATGTGTGTATATATACACACAAATTATATATATATATATATATATATATATATATATATATATATATATATATATATAAACTACGCAATTTTATTTTTATGCCACTGTATGTAACTACACTGAATGCATTTTTGTATTGTTTTTTTATGGGAGGGGTGCGTAACGGATAAACTCGTGGCCTTCGTTATAAAGATGGCCGGCCAGCTGAAAAAATGACGTCATCGCCGAGGTCCCAACAAGCAAGATATGTGGAACTCTTAGACTGTCAATAATGAACAGTAATTTTTACAGACAGCGTTACAAAACTTCAAAATTGGATTGAAATAAAGAAAGAACACGATGATTTATACTGAAACTCATCTAATATTAATTAATAAAAAAATGATTAAAAAAATAATAAAACACAAGTTGTGTGTTTAAGTATTATAAGCAATTGAATATTTCGTTGTATTATAGATTTTAAAGATTAGAATGCGTTCTTTAATTACTTATAAATTACATTTTAAAAAGTGAAGGAACACGATTTGATTTGTAGTAAACTTGAAGTTTATTTAATATAATTAAATGAAAATTATGCACGTAAGATTATGAATATTTGAAGCAGAACACAAGCAAAACATTTGAAATATTAAAATTAAACTATTTTTTTAATCAAATAAACAATATTTTTTAAATCAAAATGAATTTTCTTTTAATCAAAATGAATATTTTTTAATCAAAATGAACAATATTTTTTTTTAAATCAAAATGAATATTTTTAATCAAAATGAACCACAATATTTTTAAATGCAAATGAACCACAATATTTTTTCAAAATCAAAAACAATATTTTTAATAAATTCATGAAATATTGCACAGTAAAAAAATAATTAACCTAAAGAAACAAATCATGTTTCTTATTTAAGATTATTTCACCACATAACAAAATAACATGCAAAATCATTTTTTATATCCATATTTTCAGTTTGTTAAAATACGTGGGTTTGTATTACTGTAAACATAGATTCAAAAAAGTTGTCAAAAAACAAATAAATGTTATCAAAGGCAAGATAAGTTACTTTTCTACCAAACTGGATATATTTTTCGTGTTTTTATTCAATGTAACATGTTTATTCAGTACGAAAACCATACAGTGTTTACCGATGTATTGGAAAATTGGGTTTGTATTACTGGACACATAGATTCGAAAAAGTTGTCAAAAAAAACAAATATATAACAAATAAATGTTATCAAAGGCAAGATAAATTACTTTTCTACCAAACTAGATATCATTTTCGTGTTTTTATTCAATTTAACATGTTTATTCAGCTCAAAAAGCATACAGTGTTTACCGATGTATTGGAAAATTTAAAATGGCGGCCGACTCTCTCTTTAACACCGTAAGTTCGGGAAAAGGTGTTATAAATAATAAACTAGACAAAATACTATTAAAAAACTACCGAATATATATCAAGTTATGTAAGGGTAACTTATATTGAGCAAATTTCTAAGAGTATTTTGTCTAGTTTATTATTTATTACACCTTTTTCAGAACTTACCGTGTTAAAGAGAGAGTCGGCCGCCATTTCAAAATTTCCAATACATCGGTAAACACTGTATGTTTTTCGAGCTGAATAAATATGTTACATTGAATAAAAACACAAAACATATATCCAGTTAAGTAGAAAAGTAACTTATCTTGCCTTTGATAACATTTATTTGTTATATATTTGTTTTTTGACATCTTTTTGAATCTATGTGTACAGTAATACAAACCCAGAAAATTAAAGATGGCGTCTGACTCCCTCTTTAACACGGTTAGTTTGGGAAAAGATATTATAAATAAAAAATATGGTTAAAATACTGTTAAAAACTCGCTCAATATGTTACCGTGACATAGCTTGACATATATTTTTTCTAGTTTTTTTTATTTATAACACCTTGTTTTTCGAGCTGAATAAGCATATTACATTGAATAAAAAACACGAAAAATATGTCTAGTTTGGTAGAAAAGTAACTTATCTTGCCTTTGGTAACATTTATTTGTCATATATTTGTTTTTTGACAACTTTTTCGAATCTATGTGTACAGTAATACAAACCCGAAATGAACGCGCGTGTTTTTTTTGTACTTTTTAGTTTTATATATATATATATATATATATATATATATATATATATATATATATATATATATATATATATATATATATATATATATATATATATATATATATATAAGTATTTTTAAATTTTATCTTTCTAGCTTTAAAAAAAAGTTTAAAAATGTTATCAGCCGGCATAATTTATTTTTAAATATTGAAAATTTCAGGAAAATTAATTTTTGCTAAATTTTTAAAACATGACTCAACAGCTTAAAAAAATCGTCTCTTCAAAAGAGTCGATGTTGTCTCGCATTTTTATTAGTTTTGTATGCTGTAAAAATTTTTTTTTAATATTAGCAATTTACTTGAAGCTTCTTCTTTTGAATGGTAAAAAACTTAGGATGATGATATTGAATTAAATTATAGTTACATCGTGTTAAATACAGGGGGAGCACGTTAAAACTTACTTTGCTGAATGGAGATATCCACGAGTCACTACCGGTGTTTACCGGTGTCAAGAAGCAATGGACTACCCGTGATGACGTCAGCAGATTAAATTATTTTTGCCCACCGGCCATCTTGTCTTTTAAGACGGTCTTGATAAAGTACGAAGTATAAGGTTTAGTTGTCAATGACGCTCTTTTGGAGATTGAAGGTTTAATACTCCATGCGTAGGATGCGAAGAATATAATTGCGAATTAGTTAAGATTTAAGTCTATATTTTCTGGACTTAACTCGTATCCATTTAATATCACATTTTTTATTGTTTCATAATTTGTAGCTTCTTCGATGTAAAGGGAAGCATATATATCGGCAGCGCGTTCACTTAGTATGAATTGTAGTAGTGTTAGCCAGATATCATGGGGCCATCGTAAATTTGTTGCTACCGTCTCAAAGAGAGGAAGATATTTATCTACCTTTATCTTGTATATGTGGTACGAGTTTTATATAACGTCTTACATAGAAAATGGGATTCACGGGTAAGTAATGTGAGTTCTGGTTTCTTGTTTGTACCATCAACCTCAATTTTTCCAATTCTATTGTTTGTATTATATTCTTTCTTGTATTTCTATTTTTTTTATTTATTTCTAACTGGAGACCTAATAAAATGTCCTCTGGTTTGGCAACAATAAGGTCTAACATATCCCTTTCCTTAAGTTCGTCGTGACCGCAATTTAGAATTTCTGATTTTTTTTTTATATTAGGATTAATATTGTACTCGAAATAAGCTGCAATCTCTACTCGTTTTGTTTTTCGTAACTTGTATAAGTCTTCTTTTGATGTAGTCGAACGTAAAAATTCTTCTATAGAAAAAGGCATTTTTTGGCATTTATTTTATTTATTCATATATGTAATTTTCTGTATTACTTCTTTCCAAGTTCAATTTTTATATTTATTTATTCATTTATTTATTTGTGATTAATCGCAGTTTTTATATATATATATATATATATATATATATATATATATATATATATATATATATATATATACTGGTAACGAAAAACGCCGTAATAGCTGTAAGTTTAACATTTAAAGGATGAGGTTATCTTAGTTTCTTTAGTTTATGTATATGTATAGTTTTGTTTATTTATCTTCTCCCTCAAATTAAAGATGATTTATTTATTTATATTCTTAACTTTTTGGAACCACACCTAGCTGTAACGGTTTGTTGTTCGAGTCCTATATTTTTGTATAGTCAAAGCGGCTCTCTATATATTACTATTTATATGTTTTTGTATTTCATTTTATTTTAGTTATTATTTTTAATGTAATAAAGAACGGACTGAACTTTCTTTAACAATAATTTTTGCAAAGTGTCAAAAGATGTATAGATCAACAGAATAGAACACACTGTTTTATTGTTTTGGTTGTGATTCTCCCTAAAATAAATATGTTACTTACGATAGAGATTGACCAATTTAACACCTAAAATAAATGAACTGCTCAAATAAATATTAGTTATGGACCGTATAAAACCTGCAGGAAATGTCTGTAAGTCTAACTACCACCCGAAAGGTATGTATGTATGTATGTATGTATGTATGTATGTATGTATGTATGTATATAAAATGGGTTAAGAAATTCCAACGAAAGAAAGATGTATATTTAAATAAGGGGGTAGTCACCAACAATGTGTATTTTTTAACATTATTTTATTATTCCGTGTCTTGGTTCCTCATTGAGAATTATGTTTGGATCATTGTAATAATGTTTTTAAATAATTGAAATCGTTTTTACGCGTTTCAGACGTTCTGTGAAGCGTTCCCGTCAGAAATTATTTTTTAAAAAAATGTATGAATATATATATATATATATATATATATATATATATATATATATATATATGTGTGTGTGTGTGTGTGCGTGTGTGTGTGTGTGTGTGTGTGTATAAATTGAATAGGTAAGCACGAATGTCCAAAATATTCTGACAGGGTACTGAAAATAATATTGCAAGGACGGAAGCCATCACATTAATATGACGAGGCGATTAATATAGTATTGGCCGGAAGTAGCTTTAACATTTAATATGATGTCCTCTAATTTATGTAGCACCAGACCGTAAACTTCGCGATAATATGTTGAAGTCTTCTCATTTATATGATTATGGTTTATCAATTGGCGAACCTTCACAATAATATATCGAGACCCCTAAAATAAACCTTTAATAATATCATGTATGTGTTTTTTTTATGGATCGGATAAGGCCATCAACGATAATATGTTTATTCTTATGGGTCGGACGTAGCCACTCCACATTAATGTGGTTATGGTTGGTAGAGATTAACGAGGTCACCACATTAATGTGTTATAACTGTTGCTTTATACCTGATGTAATATAACTGAGTTAAAAATAAGGATCTTCTCTATTTATAACTATCGCTAGAGAGAGTTCGGGGACAAAGGACTTAGAATGCTTTTTGTTCAATATTTTAAAAATCTCCAGAGACTCTAAAAAGGTATACATTCAAATTCTTTAGTAATACTTTTTATTTGATCTTATATACTCTTTTATTGTTATTTCGTTTTAATTAAGTAATTTTTAAAAAGTATTATTAACATTTGTATTTTGTTATAATTTATAATAATATTAATACAAATTTTTATAATTTATTTTATTATCTGTTATTATTTGCATAATTAATATTATTTTTGTGCAATAAATCATAATTTTTCATATCGCAAGAGAAACGTGTGTCATACCATGCCAGTCTGCAAAGTGCACTCACCTTTACTCAGTTGGTGTACTATTACCTTTCTGTTCCAGTAGGGTGTAATAAAATGTCAGATCAAAGCGAAAACTTTGGCCAATAAACAATCGCCATGTTTAAATAACACAAATACCACCCCGCTGCGACAGCTTAACAACACGAGATCGTATTTCCTCGCGTCCTTTACCCCCAATCCTACTTCCCTTCTTCATCATACTTTACAACAGAATACTTACTGCTTACATTCACAATGTATACCCTCCACTCGCTTTTAGAGCGTAACGTACGAAAATATGCGTGGACTACCATAACGTACGAAAGTAAATGTATGAAATTTGAAAACATTTACACAAACATAAATATGCGAAATTCATGACGTACGAACACACTTACCTGTGTGTGAAAGGTGATTAGTTGTGTACGAAAATTAATGTGTGTGGAATGTGATGCCGTATCTGCGAACATTCAAGTTAGGAAACAAGATGATGAATGTACAAACATATAAATATGAGTAATATATAATATTTCATGTAGAGACATATGTGTTTAAAATTTGACATACAGTTTCCTAATAGGTGATAACATACTTCTCATGTCTACACATGTGTGTGATAATGATATAGTCCGTAAAGATAAATGGTTGTGAGACGTGATGATATACGTATGGACATAAGTGTGTGAGAATAGTTAATACATACGCACGGACGTAAATCAGTGTAAACAGATAACGTGCGTATAAACATAAATGTGTGTGAAAGTTTAAACTACCGTACACACACGCGCACACACAAACACACACACATATGTATATAATGTGTGTATGTATATGTACAACTACTTCTTACTGGAGATCTATATCTTATCTCCACATATGTATATATATATATATATATATATATATATATATATATATATATATATATATGTCTGTGTCTATGTATGTATATGTGTATAGGAGTCGTGTGTATGTGTGTCCGTCTGCATATGGATCCAGGCATGTCTGCATATACATTGTTTATATATATGTGTGTATGGGTCTGCATATGGATGTGTAGAAATGTACATATGTATGTGTATGTATGCGTATTTACGCGTGCGTTAGCGTATGTATTAATCGTTAACTCATAAAAATACTCATTGCCAACTGAAATATACGAGTCGACTTATAGCGACTACGAAAATTTTAAATAGAAACCTTACACGTGTCAAACACATGACCCCTACAAAACCCTTTCTTCCTCTCTCTTTCTTTCTTCTCCCTCTCTCTCACTGCTTCATATACCTGGCTGAACAAGCAAAAAGTAGCCAAAAGTTTAAACCTAAAACTGTAAACTCCTCCCCCTCCTTCATTTACACGTATTTATCCGTTACCATCCTCTCCCCCTCCCCCTCCCACTCCCTATATCTCTATATCTCCACTCACGCCTACCTTAATCTGCCACCCCACACACAATGCAACCAAATGTAGTTTAACCTTCAAAACTGAAATATTGTCGATACCCGTCTCCGTCCCCCCTATTATTCCCGCTTTTTTTCTCGCATGTCTACTAAAACACTTCCAAATACTAACAACCATCCCTTTGAGGTCTGACGAGGCTGTTAGATTGTAAACATGGACTAACATCCGAAACATATGTAACCAAAAAGATAAAACGGTAATAAAAAAATGAAACACACATGTAGTATTGAGCACTATCTTAAGGTGTTTACAAATTACCAGTTTTACCATGTATATATATATATATATATATATATATATATATATATATATATATATATATATATATACGGGGCCTAATTAGAGTTATGACCCGTTTTGGGGTTCGGGGGTCTTCCTATATATATATATATATATATATATATATATATATATATATATATATATATATATATATAGGAAGACCCCCGAACCCCAAAACGGGTCATAACTCTAATTAGGCCCCGTTTCTTTGTGTTTTATCCGAATGAAAGGAAACGTTGGCCATAACTAGATTATTATATTCAAAACATCACATCAACGCACTACGGGAGTTTGCCTTTTTTTCTCCGTTGACTGTAAAATGCTCAGAAAAAGAATTGAATGTTCCCTTTTATTGGGGGGAGGATCTCCCTATATATATATATATATATATATATATATATATATATATATATATTTTGGGGGGGAAGGGATAACCTTGTATATATATATATATATATATACATATATATATATGCATGTGTGTGTCTATGTGTGTGTGTGTGAGAGAGAGAGAGAGAGAGAGGATTAAATTTTTATTCTTGTGTAAATTAAATAAAAAATAACTTTTCAGATATGATCTTGTCTATCGCGATTTTAAAGTTTGATAATGCATCTTTCAAAAATACTGAACACTACTAAAACACACTTTGTTATATTCAGGTGAGAACTGATTAAGATTATTAGTGAAAAAAATTAGGAAGCCTGCAGAGTGCTTGCAAATTATGTAAGCATTTCTGATAATACTAATCCGTCTCCCCCTTTTTTCGCCCGTGTTGAAAACGAAGAAATACATTCACAAACCTTAGTTTTTACTTAACTCGAACATAAAAAAATTGTCAGTACTGACATTAATGTTTTACATAGTGTTATAGTGAGATGCAAATTCAGAATTATGGTATAATAATCGAGAAGTTATATTTAATGGTTTGTATAGAAGTGATGCTCCTTAAACTATTTTTCATGTGTTTACATTATTTTTTGTTTAAATATATTTTATATGGTAACGCTGGAAATTAAAAATTACTTAAGAAAAAAAATATAAAAAAAACACCGAGTAAGCGGGATGTGAGAAATGTATGAATATGGTTTTCGTGAGTGTCAAGAACAGGTTACAACCATTCTGAAATCATAAAATACTTGACGTGATCAATGATTTATGTTTGTCTGAGAATTTATATTCCAGCGATTCGCGTATTTATCAACTACTTTTTTAAAAAGTTTTATTATTATTATTATTATTATTATTATTATTATTATTATTATTATTATTATTGGACCTTTCACAAAGTGTAATGGCAATAAGCTTCCCCAAGGCCCCAGTTCTCCTCACACTTATACAGCTAACATCTGGTCAGTGCTCTTTCCTCAGTCTTTCAATAAGTTCATTATATTTAGTTAAAAAAAAAACAAAAAAATCTTCTGTAATCTTTACTCATAACTATCTTTAAATCGCATGGAAAAAATCAACAAATAAACTTCCGTAAATCTTTAACTTGTTTTTGTTTGTGTGTTTGTTTTTGTATGGAAAATGTTATTATATAAAAGACGTAATATTTAGAAATAAACTCTTCACTATATAAATAAATAGCTAATGCATCGGATTGAAACATCGCCAATGTACACGTAGCGTGTTTAATGGTATATGAAGTAAATAACAAGAGATGTCCACTTTATTTCTTGTTGTAACGAATACATCTTCAAATGGATCTTACTGGCGTCATATTTTAATGATGGAAAGCCTTCCTTTATAAAGCAAAAAACTGCATTCCTGAATATGAGGATTGTCGGAGCTCAGCCAATTGAAACGACGGACGTTACCGAGGGAGCCTTCATCATTTCTGAATCGGAAATAGGGAAAATTAGGTATATGTATTTATGAACCAGATGCGTTCTCTTTGATTACATAATCTGTTGAACGGGTAGAATTATTTTGGGTGGCAATTGCTAGCGGTGGTAGAACTAACTATTTGGAGAAAAACAGGGACCCCCTTTTCTAAATGGTAATAGACAGGGGGGATCGATCCAGTACCGTGAAGGAGGAAACGAACTTAAAAAAGAGGATACACGATTCTATGATTAATTAACCTTTGCACTGGTGAAAGATATTGTCACAAGGACAAAATAAGAAAATTTAAAAAGAGTTAGAGAAACGGGTGCGATCGAACTCCAACAATGAGATAAATATTCTTCCTCGAGAAACATTAGGCCAAGGATTATAGTGAATTCAATGAGTTGATAACTCCTTAAAAATCATAGGAGTCGGCATGCACGTGCAGAAATGAGCGTTGCTTTTTAAACCATGTATCAACAGATATTACCCGAACGGAAGGATATGCGTTTGGGTTCCAACAGTCGGAATTTTGTTTTACGCGATCAAAAATGGTCTAAAAACATAGATAGAGACGATGTCCTTCGTCGAATCAGAGATTATGACCTCGAAAATATGCAAAAACTCCTTCCAGAATTAAACTAACGCGTGATGCTTGATGCAAAAAAACAAACTTTTCATTGACATACACAATCGCTCCCACGTTCCCTGCCCTTATAATAGACCAGCGGGAATGCGTGGCGTTGCCAGGTTTGAAAAATGGTAGGGAGGTAAGCTCGAACCCGAAGCCTTGAGACGAATAGCTTGATAACTTAGGACGACGTTACGCGTGCAGAGAAGTAGAGAAGAGTTACATTAAACTTGAAAAAAAGCAGGATTTTAAACGACCGTCAACGTGGGATTTTCTACGGCAAACTCCCACAATAACAGTAGAGAAAATGAAACCACGAATTTTGTAACATAATAAAAGATTCAGAGGACCAGGTTTCGTAAATCGGACATATTATAATCCAGGCAGTATAAAAAGTTGTAAGCTTTAGTGACCCCTCCGACCTCCCCCTATTAAAAGCTTTTAGTAGACATACAAACAAATGCACAGACACACATGCACACACCTACATATTCGCTTTAATATTATATATGACACGATTATGACGGCGTTGCTCCTAGGATGCAATGTAGCATTTTCTAATAAGAGAATATATTTAACATTGTTTTCGAAAGCTACACAATACATTTGCTAATAGGCCTGTTATAATGAATCTTTATGTGGCATCTATCCTTGTAAACCATATGATACTTTTCAGAAGGGAATTCCTGCAGTCATTTTTATTTTATGTGGAGATAATATTTACAATTACTTATATAGAGAATACCATTTAATCGATATAAATACTACAGTTGTTAGTGAGAAAACTTTAACATTATGAATCTCAATAATTACGAGTAATTGATTGGTTTATATTCTCAAATTATGCCAATTATAAATATTATATCTTACCTTGTTTGTCTCTTGTTCCGTTATTAATTTATCGGGAATTTCTTAGGAGATTAATGTGTAACTTTTGTACGGAATTTTTATTTTGCACTCTGTTAGATGAACATATAAATATTAACAATAATAATTGAGAATTAATCAACAGAACAGTACATTAATTGTGGTAGTTGCTTCAAAAATATACAGCAGATCCTTCTAAGAATTGAATATGAACAATCTAACTAAGTTACTTGAAATCCGTCTGTTTAACCGTAACTAATTCATGTATAATAAATTAACGTGAAATCTAAGGCAAATATTAGGACAACATTTAATCATATTTGGCCATTGAGATTCCATAAAAAGTGCTGATTCTTAGTGACCGGTCTATATATGTTTTATTCGGCGAAAAAATCGAGTTATATATTGTAATATACAATTCACGGCATCATATCATATCATCTTTAGCTGCGTTATGCTAGTTTTTACTGTTAAAAAATAATTAATTATTTTCTGTTCCTTTAAATGTAATGCGAATCTTGTTTACGTTCTACTGTTATATATATCAATTCAGATGTGTATAAACAATGACCCTGCACAAACTTTCAGAGCACATAATGTTAGTAGAAGTATATGACACAAAGCGGTTCTTAAAAAAATTGTATGTAAACGTTTTAAAACTTCACGTTTTTTAACCCGTGTAATCTACTAACTAATAGAGAGGTGGGTTGTTTTAATATTAACTTGTAATACCTAAGTTATCAAGTCATGGAAGTGATGATAGTTGTAAGTAATGATGATCATTTTTGGACTAATGACAATATATGTAATTTTTCTGATGAATAAATTTTATTAGTTTATAAGAATATTATTTTTTTATTTATTAAGAAGAATATTATTATTGTTTTCCTCCAAAAAACTGATTGAAAGAACGTCTTGATTCACTATCATTGCTTCTTAGATATCCTGAACTAATGTTTCTGCAAATATAATTGAAAATACGCCGCGATCATCAAAATATTGAACATCATCAGATTGTTCTTTCATAGCAGTTGCTGCCTGTGGTGTCGTCTTAATTTACATGTTTTGGCGAAAACTTTTGCCAATTTTGTCAAAGAGTGAGAAAGTTTTCAGACCCAGAAAGCCTGGCGTCCTGCAGTGAAGATGGTCGAATGCTCCCCTCAAAACATTGATTCGCTTCTGTGTAGAATAGGTTCTAAAACACAGTGGTATATGTAGTAACTTTTACCTATACAGTGTATGAACCCCAATTATTTTGACCCTTTTGTAGACTGCGTAAACACCGTGCATAAGTAGATGAGACGTGGTAACTGATTGTAAATACTGTAGAACACGTTTTCTAATTATTATGCAGGAGACCTTTCATCAATGTTATTGAATTTCTATTTAGAGGTGCATCCGTTATTATCGCCTTTAAGATTTTAGTTGTTTGTTATGTGCAAAATAAAAGATTCACGAAATGAAAGAATTATATATCGAATATGAACAGAAATATATCTAACCTTAAATAAGAAAAAAATAAAATCAAATTAAAATGGCGCCTACTAAGGTTTCTTTTTTTACTGAACCGTTCGTGATAGCTCCCGGGAAGAACAAAAAACAAAAACAAAAAAAAAACACGCATCGAAATCGTATGTTTTTCTGCTTTCATTGCAATTATTTAAAATAAAGAACACTGTCTGGCCTTTGCTATTTTATAACACTTAACACTTGAACGCTACAGATGAACGAAGACCACCATGATAATACATTCTATATAAAACAGTTTCACTGTTTCTTTGACATCTATATTTCATTATCTCTTTATAGGTATGATTGTGAAAGGGGCTAGAACACAGACCGAAAACATGGGTAGGTCACGTTCGAATGCAGCCCATTGCATCAAACAACTTTATCTTATATATGCTTGACCCTGTTCCTAAACTGCTGGTCAGAAGACAAATCCAAGTGCAGATTTTCAATTACCGTCTTTATCAGGCGAAAACGTAATAAACAATGCACACCATCGCCGGGGGGGAACATTATGATAATTAACTTCGTTTAACAAGTTTACATTATACATTTTATTGATTATATTTTCCGTTGTTTTAAATTGAATTAGATATTTCTTTACATTCTATATATACATTCAGATGTTTATATGTCAATTGTTATGGGCATATTTTAAGAGCATGTGGGGCAAACCTAAGCATATGATACTAAGCTATTCTTCAGAAACAAAAGGTTTTAAACTTTCACTGTAATCTACGGACTAATAAAAATACCATTTGTGGTTTGTTTAAAAAGTATAATGAAATACGGAAGTCATCACATGATGTCACTGATGATAGCTATGAGTAATGATGATAATTTTTAAAATGACGACAATGCATCAAGATAAAAGGAAATAAACGATTACATTTCAAAGTTTTATATTGATATTTTTTTACACAGTGGTCACTACTTATCAAGGCCCGGAAGCAATTCAGGGATAAGGGTTATTGCAAGTACATTACGTTAGTGTGGAGATTTGATGAACTGTGTACTTAAGGGGGCGGTTCATTAGGAATTTGTTAACGTTGAACTGTAACACATCCAAGTTTTAGTCAGGTGGGAAGCAAGCAGACGGAACAGAGTTCCACAGGCGTGCAGTTATAAGAAAGAAGCTTTGTTCATGGAATCCACGTTTTGATTTAAACACAGATATAGAGTGGGGGAAATTTTTCACAGTGGATTCGGCTAGACGGGTGTTTTTCGTGAAAGATTGGCGAGGGGGCCAGAGATTGGAGTTCAGACGAGCACCTGCCATGAAAATAACGATAAAACAAGGATAGGCTCGCAACGTCTCTTCTGTGTGAGAGAGGTTGCAGGGTAGAGAAAAGGGAATTCCTCACTAAGCCACGAAGTCTATTTTTACTCTGTCAAGGCAGGATAGGCTGTTTTTAGCAGCTCCTGCCTAGATATGGCAGCAGTATCCCATCCTTGCACCTACTTGGCTTTCATATAGATAGAGAATAGCATCATTAGTGAGATATCTTCTTCAGCGGCAGAAGCATCCCCCCATCTTTCCAGCGACCTTGGCAACAGACTTGATGTGCGTGTTCCGTTTCAGATCGAGAGAAAAGGTCAAACCCAGAATCTTGTCAAAACACGGGGCCTCTCTCAGACGAGAGCCATCCATCCCAATTGATGCCAGATGGGGATCAGAGAGTTGATGATGTAAATTTCTGTCTTTTATTCTGTATATATATATATATATATATATATATATATATATATATATATATATATAGACACAGAGATAGATAGATAGGGAGATAGATAGATATCAGATAGATAATCATGTGATATCTATCTATCTATCTCTGTGTTTAAATATATGCATATATATATATATATATATATATATATATATATATATATACAGAATAAAAGACAGAAATTTATATTCCAAAATTCATGATGTTGACTTATACAATTCTAGACAGTATCTGTTTCGTAGCGCAACATCAATCATTTAATTAATTACTAAATTATTATATCAATAAGTGCTAACTATGTGTAAAAATATTAACGATAGATGTTTTTACAAAAAAATGAGACCGCTGCAATTCTAGGAACAGATTCTACACTTTCATCTTAACCAAAAGACCAAGTAAAAATACTATTTAGCGCAAATGTGGCGAACTCTAAAATTGGATTCAACCGATAATTGCTCAAAATAGAAATTTAAACAAACTATTAAGTTAGATATAGATTTAATGCGACCCCCCACAAAAAATTAATTCGTATATTTTTATTGTACGTCCCATAATATTTTTAATATAACGTTTATATTTCAGCGTGGTACCAAAATTACATAAGACTGTGTTTTCTTTTCTGTTTTGTTATTGCACAATAATTATTTAAACTGAATTAATTCTTCTAAATAAAATAAATGCTTTCTTTTCTTTGATAATACGTGTGTTCTTTCTTTATTGTTTCTTAATGACACAAAAAAAGTATTACAATTAGAGTATTTTTAAAAATAAATATTTGTTTTTTTTCGTCTCTTAATCCGTAATCAAGTATATATATTTTTTAAGCAAGAGTTAAAAATAATGATATTGCGCTACGAAACAGATATATTATATGATGGTAAACATAATGCATTTTGCCATATAATGTTTTCTCATATCTATCTTCTATCTATATCTATCTATATATCTATAAAAACAGAGATGTGTGTGCCACAGACGATTTCTGATTGGTTGATCCAATAATCACATCTCCTAAAAAACAATGGTTTCTACGCTCTTACCTTTACCATAAAATATTATGGCTTTATTTATTGTCCATCTTGGAAGGGTTTAATTTTTTTCTAACTTATTATTTACAAATTAAAAAAATACGAATCTTACACAATCTTACAATCCAACCTACGACATCCACGGCCGCCATTCTGGTGCTACCGCAGACATGTACACAACACGAAAACGATGTTTTGAAAATCTAGCAAAAATGAATTTTCCTGAAATTTTTCAATATTTAAAAATAAATTATGCCGGCTGATAAAATTTTAAAACTTTTTGTAAAGCTAGAAAGATAAAATTTAAAAATACTTATTTTTATGTAAAACGCGCGTTCCCTCGTGGTCTTTTCATTTCGGGTTTGTATTACTGTACACATAGATTCGAAAAAGTTGTCAAAAAACAAATATATAACAAATAAATGTTATCAAAGGCAAGATAAGTTACTTTTCTACCAAACTGGATATATTTTTCGTGTTTTTATTCAATGTAACACATTTATTCAGCTCGAAAAACGGGTTTGTATTACTGTACACATAGATTCGAAGAAGTTGATAAGATACGAAACAATACAGGACGAAAACACGCGCACACACGCACACACACTCACGTCCACTACCGTCCTTGGCTACGTCACGTTGTTATGGCAACACGATAAATACACAGTAAATTTGATTTTCTTCATTTCTACGCAAATATTACGCAAATATAAATCATATAGAATATCTGTATGAATATAATTACACGTAATAGTTAAATAAAGATGATCATCGTAGAAGAGAACCGAAAAGAAAAACTAATAGGGAATTTGTATAAAGTTGTATTTTCTTTTTAAATAAATAGAAAAAAGGGGTGTTGATAAGACTATCGATACTTATACAGTTTAGTGACGACATTAAAAAAATGAAAATATTGAAAAAAAATTTTATTGTACGTAACTATTATAGACTGAAGTTCTCCGAAAAAAAAATTTCACTTCATTTGATCAAGTATTTTTGTTCTTACAGCGAAAAACAATTATTTATCACGACGACGTCAACGTGGCCATTTTGGAAATGTACCTAGCAGAATACCTCCATTTAAGGCCAAATTTCGCAATCTAGCCTTTTTTTTCTCGCCGTATTGAGATGCGCACAACACATCTGCAATTTTTATACGTTTTTTTTCTTTTTTTTTTTTAAATCTGCAATTTTTTTGCGTTTTTTTTAAAAATAAGAATACTATTGAATATGCAAAGAAATTGAAGAATGCAAAGAATTGAAGAATTTTTATACGAGATTATTTTCGAAACATGCTCAGTTGGACACGCATGGATAACTTCGAAACTTCGTTTATTTACTTCTGTTACAACTTAAAAAAAAAAAAAAACACCCCAAAAATGGCATCTGTCTTCGCAAAAAAAAAAAAAAAAAAATCTCATTCTGGTGGGGGAAAAAAGGGCTAGATTGGCCTAAAATGGAGGTATTCTGCTATGTACGGCAGTTACCTGCCCTTGGGGAATTCCTGGGTCTGCAATAACATTTCCAAAATCGCCACGTAGCCGTGATAAATCATTGTTTTTCGCTGTAAAAAAAAACTACTTGATCAAATGAAGTGAAATTTTTTTTCGGAGAACTTCAGTCTATAACAGTTACGTACAATAAAATTTTTTTTTCAATATTTCCATTTCTTAATGTCGTCACTAAACTGTATAAGTACCAGACTATCATTACACACAAAAATATATAGATTTATTTTTGAGTAAAGTTCCCCGGGTTTTCCTTTCACTTCAGTAAATAATGGTCTTTTGTTATATATATGGCGTACTATTATCCTTATATATATGATGTTTATGTTTATATATATGTATAAGTGATAGTGTCTGTGTGTGTCTGTGTGTGTCTGTGCGTCTGTGTGCATTTCTCTACGCTAAAACTCTGTCAATTTTAAGCCTACAGATTCGAAATTTGATATACAGGGTACTGAGATTTGGGAAAATCAATGTGATAGGTTTTCGACAGAAATTTGGCGATTAAGTGCTTAATATTCAACAATTAGACCTTTGAGAACTCTACCAAACTTCTCCTACAATTTAAGGTCTGAACACGTGATATTTTATATATAGATTCCTTGGACATGGATCTAACTTATTAACTTTACTTGATCCCTGAACAATAAATGTTAAGAGGTCATAATAGGGGTCAAAGTTTTAAAAAATTTACCGGTTTTTTTTCCTCAGCATACACTTCAAAACACCTGGGCAACGCCGGGCACCGATTGCTAGTATTCTATATATTGCGCTGTAATCATAATGAGCTTCTTATATAAGGATTGATATATAATAAGAAACATATATATATATATATATATATATATATATGTATATACATATATACATAGATATATATATATATATATATATATATATATATATATATATATATATATATATATATATATATATATATATATATATAAATCCCGGAAACAGTGTTTCAGATAAAAAAACTGATGATCCCTTCAAAAATAAATTATCACTGGTACTATAGTGACTTCGAGAGAGCAAGTTGATGCAGTGATTACAGGCGATTGAATTACTTACTGACTAAATAGTTTACTAACGAATGATAAAAAATATTGGTGTGTGGTTTAAAAGGTTAAAAACTTCACACACTCTCTCTATATATATACATACATATATATATATATATATATATATATATATATGTATATATATATATATATATACGGCGTTGGTTGTAAGTTTCAAAATAAACTCACAGATAAATAAATGGTGACAGAAGAAAAAGTAATAAAAATGAAGTAAGGGCTCGGATGAAACACAACTAAGAAAAATATAAATAAAACATAAAATAAAATAAACGTGATAAAAATAAATAGGAATCTTCTAAAACCTTACATTACTTCGCGATGAAATTTTCAATTGTGGATACTTAGAACAATTAAAATATCATCTTTTTCGGTACGAAAATCAAGGAATAAGACATGCGCTTCGTGATGCAAATATACCACCAACAAAAATGTAAACACACGTCGATTAACTTAGTTTAGTGCAATAAAAATGTGAAGCATAAGCAAATACAAAAGAAACAAGTGTCTTATTCTAGACTGTCGCACTATTATTAAATTACTAGACCGTATAAAAAGACATATGTTATTAATTGTTTACTATGAATAGGGTGTTGCGTTGAGTGATTGTTTATTATTGTTCAATCTTTTTTTAAAATTACATTTTCACCTCGAACAAGGCACATTGCTACTTTTATGCAGGGGATATTATCAGGGACATAAGCTACAGGGGTACTATATGGGGAGTTCGGCAGAAAGCTGTCAGTTCACGTTACACTTGAACTTCTGCATGTCAGTACAGTTGGGGAAGCAGAAACCCGGAAGGAAATTCTAAAATCTGTGGCTATTTTTTATGAAATAATAGTGTACCGTCGCAAGAATAATAAACCACAAGTAAAAAGGAAAGAAATAAAAATATATATTTAAAGTGCGACCGAAATGCATTTATTCGTGGTTCTTTCGATACAATGCTTTCCATTAGATTTTAAAAGTCGTTCCATTCACACACTTTTTTATTTTAATCGCTGTCGCCACCACCTCACACTAGCGTTAACGATAACTTTCTCGTACTTGACTTTCACGTCCAACTTCCTCTTCTTTTTCCATTCGACCGCGTTTGTTTATCTCCAATTTCTTGTGACGCAAGCTAACGCCCACTTGGTTATTAGCATACGTGCTTTAACTTCTTTTACTCAACTTTTTGCAAGCAAGCTATTCAACAATTTCAGCTTATTTTATCGCATGCGCTTTTACACGCTCTGGTACATTAGTTCATGTCACTCCCACTTTATCTCTTTGTGCGACGACTTTATATTAATCGTGGTTGGGACTGGAAAACACAGATATCAAATGAAGCTCCAATTCTTAGTTTAATGATTGCAGTAAAATTCTGTAAATGTAAATATATACAAATATATTGGAAGTCCAATATCAGAATAAGTGCAATAGTTTCCGGGTTATTACTGACAGATCGGACTGGAAAATCAGAGATGATCAAGTAATGTAATATATGCAGAATATGAATATTTGGTTGTCTCATATCGTGATATCGAAGGGCATATTAGATGATCGTCCTTGTCGGCGTTGATGTTGAGGTGTTAAAGAAATCCAGAGTCCTTACAATGGCGGAGATATTGCACTAAATGTTTTTAAAAAATTTTTTTATTCATTCAATTCAAACAAGGAACAGTTCCACTTTGAAGCAGTGGACAACTATCAGGGATTTAATTTGCAGGGGCATTATGAAGGGAGATGAGTAGAGAGATGTTTGTTCACATTAAACTTGAACTTCTGCATATCAGTACAGTTGGTAAAGCAGAATCCCGGAAGGGAGTTTCAAAGACCTGCAGTTCTGGGTAAGAAACTATTGGAGTAAAAGGCTTTCTAACACCTAGGGATCTCTACTGTAAAGGGATGAGGCTTAGTAGCTTGTCGGGTTTGTCGGGGGTAATTACGTCAGAGCATTCCTCATTAAAGTATTTTTAGAACAGGCATAGGGATGCAACATCTCGTCGATGGGGCAGAGGCTGAAGCCTATATGACAGTTCAGGACCTATCAGGTTGGCGACTCTCTTTTGAAGTTTTGAAATAGTGAGTCAAAGTTCAATTCCATTGCATATAGTTCCGTCGACAATGACAATACGTATATGGGTGTGTAAATTTACAAAGCTTTTAACGTTAAGTCATGTATACAAATTGTGTGTGCGTGGATCCCCTGAATTCAGCAGGTCTTGGATTGGCAATCATTCGGTAAATCTTTTTCCAGTCTTATATTTACAAGTATGGGCTTCTAATATGGGCCGACTTTTCTGATTTTTAAAGGAACGTTTTACTTGTTGAGAAAAATGGAAAGGAAGCTAGTCTAAGGTGAAAAAAGGAAGAATGAGAATATAGAGTAAAAAGGATGAAAACATAAGGGGCATGCTACAACTTTCAGGGTCAGCATCGTATATATTAAAGACATTTAATTTCCTTTGGTGCATTTAGGTGTTAGTTTTCGGTAAAGCATTATTCACAGCGACCATTTGTTTGTTGGGTTTTTAACGCGAAAACATGTACTCGGTAATTCTTTATGAAAGTGTGTGTGTGCGGGGGGTTAATAACTCACATTAAAGCGAATGCGTGGAGGGTGGTTAAATAAATGAGAGGAAATAAAAAAAACATGAATCTAGAATTCTGAAGTACTCGAAAACCTTATAATTTAAGCGAGTTAAAGTAATTCGTGCACACAAAAGAAATGGACAACGCTAATTTAATTTAATTTTGGGCGAATTGTTCATTAATTAGAGTTTAATTTTGATATTGATTATCGAGTGTTTATTATATATTATTATCAGTTATTATACATGTGAGAATCTGTTAAAGTAATCTAACGTGCTGAGATAAGTATGATCGTTTTTTCAAAGTAGTATAATCTGGTTTAATGTAATTTATTTCAAAGTGTACATACTATTGCTTGTAGACGATGGATGATTAAACAAGTGCTGCTATTAGTTAAATTGGAATGGATATCGGATTAAAGATTATTATATATCCAGATTTACTCTGACGCTCTTAAAGTGGATGAATATGATGTGCATGTTGGGTTAAGTACAAGTTGGCGTCGAAGTGGTTAGGTCTATCTCTCTCTCTCTCTCTCTCTCTCTGTGTATATATATATATATATATTTATATATCTATCGATACATATATATATATATATATGTGTGTGTATATATACATGTCCACACATATATACTCGCACACACAAACATGCACATATGCATATATAGATATACATATATACACATATATATGTATATATACATACATGCACATAAACATACATACACAGAAACATATATATGCATATAACCACACACATGCCTATACACACATAGGTACCTTCATAATTATTTTCGTCTGTGTAGTAGTAGTTCCTCCAGATTGGGTATGTTTCCACAATATATGTGTGTACAAATGGACTGCTTAGATTCAATCATTTTACTATGCTAACTTAATGTATATACGTATATAGCCCTGTATAATATTAATACCTACATATGCATGCATAGTGTTATTCCTAATTACATAAGGTAACTTTCGTAATTTTGAACTGGCTATACTTGATCTTTTTCCTATGTTTGTATAGCGAGAATAGCACCTTTTAGCTTTCGGGTATGTTATTATTACAACCTTCTGAAATGCGAAGATTACAGTATTTGGATCCTGGGGGATAGGAGTTAGATTTGTTTCAATGTATTCCATTTCAGCGAGTAAGGAATTATCCTGCGTCAAAGTTTTTTTTAGAGCTGTTAGGAAGTGGTCTTATTGCTATTTGCATTCTCATTATTAAAGGAACAAATGGTTGGAAATTCTAAGTTTTATACGATTGCCGTTGTGCCGATATATGTGTGTCATTAAATATTTGCGTTTATGGTAGTTATATTGTTTCAATTTCTATTCCGGACATTGTATATGCCTCTAAAGGGGGAGAGATACAGGGGTATAAGTAATTTTTAAGAGAGGATTCGTGTGTAACTTTGGTGTTACTTAGTGTTCCAATCATGGTGACATGGCGGTGAGACTATTAGAGTGCTCTAATTTTATTGGTTCTGTGGTTAATATATTTTAACTGAGGTTGTTGGGGATTCTTTCAATTACATTTGCTCTTGTTATTGGGAGGTAGCTGTGCGTAAGTATATAACGCCCGTGTGTATGTAATCATTTATTAAAGGGTATATTTATTTGTTTTGTCAATTACAGTTTTTGTAGGTAGTATAAACGAGGAAAGAGCCTGATCTTTTCTTATCCCATAGTTATTTGAGGTTATTATTCTTGTGCTAGTTCGAAATGCTAGAGCAAGAGGTTTTCATCGAGTGTTTTTTTAAATTTAATATAGTGCTGTACCTATGCGGATGTAAAACGAATGTTTAACTATTTTAAAGAATTCTCTTGATATGTTGGTTTTAACATTCGAGCTATATGGCGGGGTGAACCATATAAATTCTGCCCCTTAATTTATTGCTATTATTTTATTTTTATTGTTATTGGATTTAGTATGAGTATTGGTGTAATTGTAGCTGGGATAATGTTTGCTCGAGAAATCCCGGATAGAATTATAATGTTTTACTTTGGGTAATGTTACGCGTGATTGCGGATTTGCTCTTGTTATTATCTAATTTATTTTTCTTCTATTCAATGTTATCTTTGTATCCTGTGTTGCGTAAGGCATTATTATAAAATGTTGGACAAAGGTTTTTTTTGGTCAGCTGTTAGGCTTGATATCCTATTTAAGACGGATTATACTATGGAATTTATAATGGATCTGGGATGAGGCGATTGTCAAGTACACAGAATAGGCTACAGTTGGGCGTAAGGTGAGAGGAGTATGTTTCCGACTCTAAATTTTAGAATACATTTAAGAAAAGTGATGTGTTCTTATTGGGACTAATCTCAATTGACAAGCTATAATTTCTAAAGAACTCATGTACTTTCTTCATGGTGTTATTGTATTGCTAAAGTCTATCCTTTGTGCTAGAGAGAGAGAGAGAGAGAGAGAGAGAGAGAGAGAGAGAGAGAGAGAGAGAGAGAGAGAGAGAGAGAGAGCATGATCTCTATGTAAGTATCCCTGCAGGTTTTTTAATTATATGCTGAGCTATTTTAATAAGTAAACCCCCACTAAGTTGGTAATTCGTGCAGAGACAACCGCCTTCATTAAAACGTCAAAATTGTGGGGGGAATCTTCCTTGTCCAATACTTTCTTCCAAGTTTATCAGAGAGCGTTTTGTTATGAGAATTAATGTTATATATTAAGTTTTACCTATATAAATATTAGTTTTTATATATTGAACTTTAGATTTTTGTCTGGGATCGTCCTGACAGTATACCTGCAGTGTAATATCTGACAGTAAAATGCACTTGATTTCTAATATGCGACTTATCTCCGTTATCATTTATACACAAAACCACACACACACACTAACACACAAACACACGAACACACACAAACAAACAAACACACACACACACACACACACACACACACACATATATATATATATATATATATATATATATATATATATATATATATATAATCGTGTTAAAGTGTGGTTATGGCCAGATCACCGAAGTTAAGCAACGTTGAGCCTGGTGAGAAGTAGATGGGTGACAATTTGAGAAGTTTAAACACTGTATGTACCGCGTCAAATCGTAGAAATTTCCAGGTTGGTAAAAAGAGACGCAGTAATTAAATTAAGTAAAAATGTATCTCGAAAAAGGGCAGTCTGATAAACAAAAACTGCGGTTTACTATGTACCCTATCTTCTGGCAGTCGTCAGGACCGATAAAGATTTGCAGAAATACCAAAAAACTGTGGCTGGTTCACAAAGCCTTCAGCGCTATAAACAAATTATATGTGTGGATTTCCGAGCATATTATTTGTTGTAGCGGAAGCTCGCACATCGAAATCGACATGAGAGTCTATCCTTTATATACATATATATATATATATATATATATATACACACATATATATATACATATGTATATATATATACATATACATATATAGTTAAATAAATAATGACTTCTGCGTACTTTGTGGGGACAAAGAGAAAAAGTTGAATTTAATTATAAATAAAAATGCCTACAATTATGCAAAGGCTTTCTAGCTGGAAGTGAATCATATTTCATTAATCTTAAGTTGGTTATAACGGAAGCGAAATGCAACATTTTTGTGCGAATTTTGTTGAATGCCTTTTTATTTCTAATTGACTATCCGTTTTCAGAGGGAAATTTTCCATTTGTTTTTAGACACATTGAAAATATTCTTCTCTTTATTTTGCTTAAAGGGCTGAAAGCCATTTTTGTTGCAATACATTTTTAGAATTTGTTCCGCTTTCTTTAATTTGCCTTAATATATTTGTATCCGGACAGTCTTCACACACATCTGCTTTTCTTTTTGCCACTTCGAGATTTTTCCCTCCCCAGTTTAAAAAATTGTCATTCGCCTGTGAATAATGTCCAATCTGGCTGAGTACAAGCTCATAAGTACGCAAAGAATAATGGCCAAATGTATCACCAGCAAAAATTGGAGGAGCGGTTTTAGAACCCAATGCAACAAGCACGGCGCTAACATATGTTGAAGAATGAATTATTTCTTAAATGTATGGAACAAGTCGAGAAATTGCTAAGAGACACAAGGAATTCCTTTTAAACTGTTGAATAAAACAAAACACAGAGATGACAGCACCGCATTTTCCTATCACACCATATGTAATTCTATTGATACGTTTAACTACCTAGCTGGACAGGATATGGTTTTTGATGCTTTTTAAAAGAGATACGAGGACTTATTCACCGTTGACTGCCAATGAGCAATGCTAAAAATATCCACATACTCCAACAGAAGCTAGATACCACAGGGCACATACATATCGTTAACTATATTCTAACTAAAAAACGAGCGGGTTGAAATTCTTCGAAGCGACCAAGCTCTTCTGAACTCTTGAGCCCGAATACAACGCATTTTCACAAAAAAGGGACGTGATTCAACCTGTCAAAATACGACACCGAGGACAATCTCATATTCGCGTCTATTGATAGCAAACATTGTGACGATTATCATCTAGCTGAATTATCAGAGTACGATGTAAAATGTTACATTTTTGCACAAGTTCCCCTCTCGGCAAATAACGCAGTTATAAGACGCTTCACTCCAAAGTGGCCAATAGTTAACTCTCTAGAAGTTGGGCGAGGATGGCCAACGCGTTGTTAGTGTTACAATCGACTCAGGAAAAGTCGAGGAATAAGGGGTGGCATGTGTACGAAAGATCAGTTTCGTACCAAAATATAACTCTCATGAGAGAAAAAAAAAACGAGAAGAAAACTCAGGCACAATCAAATAATGGGCATCCAATCTCCAACTTGATTCGTTGCGGCGGAGACAATGTGACCGTTAGATTTTTACACACAAGAAAATATCAAATGTGTGTGATAGAAAAGCCACAAAGCAACACATTGAAAAAGGAACACACACATCAAGGCTCTATACACAAGATCCAACAGGAAAACAGAAGGGAACCAGAGAAAATATGCAAGTTTCAATATCATTAATAGCCAGTAGAGTTACAGTTGGAATTGGCCTTAGACCTGTCCATTATCAACCTAACGATATGGAAATGTTGATGAAACAAACCATAAGTAAGACGACTTAGTCAGCGCGAGCAATGGCCGGCGATAAAGGAAAATTGGAGTTAGAGCTGCATTCCAGGTGACGTAAAATGACTCATCCAAAACGTGAATATTTTATGTAAAATGTCATCCGAAATACGCTTCGGAACGGATTTGATGAAGCGATTTTTACCGTGATATAAGCGACGCGTATTTACAGATACGTGTCGAGATGGAATATTCTCTACTCTTCTGCATCAAAACGCACAGGGGACTCTACAAGTTCTGGATGTCAAGGGAGCACCTTTTTATTTTCCAGCAGGTGGTGGCCACCATGCTGGGCAAACTCAAATTCATTTGTGCCTTCTTGGACAACATCGTCATTGCCAGTAGATCCACTGACGATCATCGCAAATGCATGCATGAGGTTTTGGAAAGAATTCAAATCTTCGGTTATGAAGTTAAAGAATCTAAGTGTGACTTCTTCCTGAATGAGATAAAATACACAGAATATATAATTACAAAAATCTGGTGGGCATCCCCAGCTTGGAGAAGCAGATGTCATAAATACATTCCAAACATTTTCCGTTGCAAACTTACCATAAGACATTTCTTACGATCTTCGGATCCAAAATGGGCTTGTCGACATGCACTGCCGATATACTGCTGGAATGGTGTAGAATATTACAGAATAATGATTTTACAATGGATTACTTTGCATTAAACCAAATTAGCAATTCTGATAGACTATCTAGACTTATACCTATGGAAAGGTAACATTGTGAAGATTCCATAATTGCTGCTCTTCTACTGACTGTAAAATATAAACAATTGAAGACAGGACAATTAGAGAGCTTCCGCTATCCTTACCTGAAATTAAAAGAGAAGCAGATAAGGATAACTTTTTCTACGACATCAAAAACAAGATCGCCATGAAGGACAACAAAGCTCCTGAAGTATTCTCGTTTTGCGACCAGGTCTACTATATGCTGAAAGGTTGGTGATTCTAAAAAGTCACAAGAAACGAACTCTTCCGGATTTTAATACAAGAAGCCCTGAAAACACAAGAATGAAGAGCATGATGAGAAGCTAGGCTTACTGGTCCAACATGAACAAATATATCATGAAGGTGATAGACTCTTGTGCATATTGAGCCCTAGCTGCAAAAGTAGCAGCAATTGCATTCAATCCCTGGCCGAAAACTGACTAGCCGTGTTCTAGAATTCCTATCGACTTCGCAGGTTCACTCGACGACGACTATCACTTAATCATACACGATAGATA
This sequence comes from Euprymna scolopes, assembly GCF_053919585.1. NCBI lineage: Eukaryota > Metazoa > Mollusca > Cephalopoda > Sepiida > Sepiolidae > Euprymna > Euprymna scolopes. Next base: position 17,198,758 of record NC_136496.1, on the reverse strand, counting down.
TTTCAATGGGCTGAGGTATAAAAGTGCAAAATGGCGACAAGTTGGACAGAAATAAAAATTATAGATGCACCGTTTGCTTGTTTCGGTGTAGAAGAATACATCGTGAGAGAAAACGAACCTTAGTAAATTTCAGCAGATTTCACAGCTTCATACTGCACATCTAAATTAAACACATCACCACTCCCCAATAACACATTGTGAGTACACTCAAAGCATGACTGACCAATGGTCAAGGCACCTCAACAGCTAAAACATTTTGACTATTCCAGGAGAGGGGAATCTCTTACGATACTTTCCCTTAAACACGCTTGTTGGACTTTTTTTTAATTATAATACTTAATAATTTTTTAATGGAGAGTAGAAAAAGCATTGAGAGGACGTTATAGGTAACTCCCGCTACTCTCGCTTCTCTTTATTCGTCTCGCAGTCTTCTTTTTTTAAATGAATTATTTTACTGACAAAGGGAGAAGAAAAAGCTTTATTCTAGGTTGTCAGTATTTTGCGCGAAAAGTCGGCAGAGATGGCGGAATTGTTCTGTTTCTATGTCTATCCTTGTAACCATGTCACTAGAAAGGGCGCTCGAGGTAAACGTTTAATTTTTGGCGGGCGTTATCCGCCTAATAGTCAGGGACCCGAAACTTGGATTAACCACTAAGGAGAGTGTCCTATCAGCAGTTGCAACTTAGTGGGGCTGCTGGATTGACATTTGATGAATGGATTCTGGACCATGTAGTAGCTTATGGTGGAGCCCCTCGATGCCATATTATTGGGTAATTGTTACGGCTTTACCTTATCATGTTCTACATAAAATATATTCGTTCCTTACTCTCTCTTAGTTTTCCTCTCTGTCCTGCTCTAAGCAAATCTTACGACCTAGTACACAAATCTCAAAATTCCATCATGACAATTTTCAAGAAATGTATACGATTAAACCCGGACCTCCAACTTCCAACGTTGATCCCCACTACCATGTCTCATTCTCCAACATCAGGTGTCTACGTTCTAACCTTCCAGAGGTTGAAACCCAATTACAGGAGACTAAACCAGACCTTTTATTTTAAAGTAGAACTGGCACTGGACAGGCTATTTCCCTAGAAGAGTTCGCAATTAAAGTATACTCTAACTTAACTTCTAAATCTGACCCCCAAAATCGCCATGGGCATGCAATATGTGCCTATATCAAAGATAGCTTTCCATGTGGTAGAGGCATCTCCACATTAGATCCTAACTTACACTATATGTGCTTCCGGGTTGCACTTGCTTACACTATTGCATTTATATTTACTCTCTATTGCCCCCACGACAGCGGACTACTATCTTTAAAAGCATATCTGAGAAAATTGACCAAGTCTTATCTGCTTATCCCTCAGCAAACATTCACGTAAGGTGGAGACTTCAATGTTCACAACGTGGAATGGTTGACCCACTCAAACAAAACCGATGATGAGGGGAGGTTCTGTCATGATTTCTCCATTGTTTATGACTTCACTCAGATTGTGCACGAACCAAGCGTGTGCCTGACAATGACGGCCAGTATGCGAGTCTACTGGATTTTTTTCTCACAACTTGCCCTGAATTGTGTTCAGCTTCCTTTCTGTCTCCTCTTGGATCTTCCGACCACTCAGTTTTATCAATTAAGATAAAAATGAAATGTAATAAGTCCCCAAACGTACCTCTCCATCGTACAGTATATCGATACACTAATGCTGACTGGGATAGTTCCGTACATTTATATCGGATCTACCTCTGCGTTCCATGTTTAAAAAGGATGTGTCCTCTAGAGTATCAGACCTGTCGTAAATGTTAATTGTAGGTATAGACAGTTTCATACCCTCGAGAATATTACAGCAAAAACCTAACAGTAAGCCAGGGTACTCTCCAGATTGTGATGCTGCCATTTCGCACAGAAATCACTTTTTCCACTGCTTCCAACGTAATAGATGTATGGAAACTAAAGCCGTATTCAGGACTGCGAGCAACTATTGTAAGAAAGTAGTACAGAATGCAAGAGAGGTATATACTCAGTCTGTTATGTCCAAAGTAGCTGAGCAGCAGCTTGGCCCCCACCAGTTTTGGAAAATATCAAACAGAATCCTTAAGAGAAGCGTGTGACCTATCCCAACTATGGGCCTGAGGTAATCTCGCCAGTATCACATAAAGTCAAACTCCATGCCACAATTTTGCAGCATATTATACCCTTTGCGATCAAGGCCGCCAATCTCCAATATTTTCTCCTATATCAGAAAACACGCTATGTGATATACATATACCGTCCGTGGTGTTGCCAAGCTAATAAAAAACATTGATTCTAGTAAAGTAACTGGCCCTGACTTTATGCCAATTATAGTACTAAATAAACTTCAACCAGAACTAGCATCCATACTTAAAAAACTGTTTAAACGTTGTCTTAAGGAGATTTGCTTTCCATCACCCTGGAAAATCTCATCAGTATGCCATTTATTTAAGAATTCAGGTGATCGCTTATCCCCCTCTCAGTACAGGCCAATAATTCTCCTGTGCGTCATAAGTAAGTTGTTGGAATCTGTGTTAAATACAGAAGTACTCAACCATCTCAGAAAAAATAATCTTCTTAGTAACGCACAATACGGTTTCCGTTCTGCTATATCTACAGCAGATGGGCTTACTGTTATATCTCATAGGATTAGCGAATCTCTTCACGGAGGAACCATTTTTAGGGGAATTGCTCTTGGCATATGTAAGGCCTTTGATACGGTATGGCATAAAAGTTTACTTCACAAGATCTCTAGCTATGGTATAGCTGGAAATGTCTTCTCAATTATTTTTTGATAGGTTCATAAGAGCAGTAGTTGATGGGCAAAAATCAGAACTCACAGTATTAATGCTGGATCCCCTCAGGTGTCAATCCTGGGCCCAACTCTTTTCCTGATCTACATTAATGGTCTTCCAAATAACATCCTTACATCATTTGTAGACATTTATGCTGACGACACTACCGTTTATTGAGGCACATCTAAGACGGTAAACGACCAAGTTCTCTCCAATTCTCTCTCCTCTGATCTTGAGCACGTAGTACAATGGGGAAAGGAGCGGCCGTTACTTGTAATGAATCTAACACCAAGCTTCTCTCTTTACATAATCAACGTTCTGATCAACATCTCGCATCAATTGAAATGAATGGCTCCGCCTTGAAGAGGCCTCAAGTTTTGACAAGCTTCTGGGCTTGACCATTACTCCTGAAATGATATAGAACTCGTACATCAAATCATTTGCCAAGGACGCTGCAAGATGGTGGGATATTTCTATCGATCCAGTAGATATATCCCTGCCGATGCAATTCTCTATCTATAGAAGAGGCAGGTATGTCCAAGGATGGAATACTGTTGCCACATCTGGACAGGAGCTGCAAGAAAGAACTTGTCCTGCCTTGATAAAGTTCAAAATAGATTTCGTAGACTCGTAGGAGCTGCCCTTTTCTCTTCTCTTCAACCTCCATCTAAAAGAAGAGATGTTGCGACTTTTCTCTGTTGTATCGTTATTTTCATGGAAAGTGTTCGACAGAGGTTCAGTCTGTTCTCCCTCCTCGCCAAACTTTCACAAGAAACACTCGTTTACCTGGAAACACTATTAATAATTCCGCCACTCTTTATCTGCGCCTAAACCTAAACGCATATTCCACGAGGAAAGCTTGTGGAATTGTCCTCCGTTTTCCTGGCATCCAGCTGACTACAATATGGTTGTATTCAAGTCTAACGTAAACAAGTTCTTATTAGCCGTTCCACTTGTTAACACATTTACCGAATTTCTATTTACTAACGATTACTATATTGCCCACTTTCTACTGTACACTCTTTAACTCTTATCATCGAGTGGCCTCTTGGCCTTCATAAGCAGTGATGCGTATGTTAAAAAATTAGAGTACATGGCCATATACTTATGAGTATTCACAGCGAACGGATTTACATGTTCTAATTTAATATCATGCCTATCATTTTAGGTTCGGCCATTTTCTCAATTTATTATTTAATTAAAATTTTACTTGATTAAATTTTACTGAACATGCCAAGGGATTGCCTATCACAAACAGTAAATAATATCACTCGTATAATGTTTTTCATATTTTAACAAGCAAAACTAGGAAAATGTATAACATTTTGAGTGTATGTGTCATGAAATGGACAGTTCGCAAGCTATATACTCCTAGAATTCTTGAACTTGGTATACAGTAGCGTCCAAACTAAAAGACAGAGCTTTAAAATCTTATATTTGTCAGAAATAAAAACTGTTAAAAACTGATCTTTTGAAAGCTTGTAGTCGTTATCATCCATAATAACATACTAAAATTTAAATCATTGCAAAAGATAGAAAATAATTATAACAATTATGTATTTTCAAAATAGAAACGTCTAAAAGTAAGGAACGAAATTGATACAAAGAATGTGCACAGCAAAAATAATATTAAAAATACATGTATGATCATTATTTAGCAAATGAACCCTTGCTCTCAATTACAGATGCATCTCTTTGACTACAAGAACGAATCAGTTCTTGACAATCCTCGATACTAATTTTAGACCATTCTTCTTGACGCTTCACCCAGAAATCCTCCCTGTTAGTGGGATTTCTTTCCATGATTCCATTCCTAATGTCTTCCAAAGCTTTTCTATTGGATGTAAGTTAAGACATGCCGTGGTTAATCCATGATTTCGAAATCTTGCTTACTAAGGTAACTCATAACCACTTTTGCCTTGTGACTGGACAATATTTTACATAAATGTAGCCCTACCGAAAACTGAATTCTGTATGATTGGCACAACATTATCTTGGGCAATGTTTTTATAATTTTGCGAATTTACACGAGTGTGTAACCGGACAAGAGGCGTTATACCTTGGTTAGAAAACATTCCAAATACCATGATGCTTCCGCTCCAAAACTTGACAGTTTTTTTTAGTACATTTTGCACTTAATCTTTAACCAATACGTCTCTTTGCATTGTTTGTCATAATCTCTAAATAAATTAATCTTACTTTCATCATTGAAAAATACTTTTGTCCAATTTTCATGTCCAAATTACATACCTGTTCGAAAACTATAATCTCTTTTTCCTCTTTCGAACTAACAAATAGTTTCTTTCATGAAGTCTTATGAAACACCCCTATTTCTTGCAGTCATCTAGAAACAGTCCGTCTTGACCCATTAACACATGAGGTACTATTCATAACCGTTTTATTTTCTGTGAGAAAATTTAAACCGTCCTTTAATACCATACGGTGCATGATTCGTGTAGAAATTTTATTTTTATTTTTCTTTATTTACCTCCATTTCCTTTCCCCCCTCTAATTAGTGTATTTTCTTCTCTCTTTCCCCCCTTATTTTCTCTCACTCTCTCGAATAATCTGGTGATGCGTCTCGTGATATTCGATAAAAGGAAGAAGAAAAAAAAACACAACAGACTGGCAGCAGAAAAGGAAAACACGGTGTTGTGACTTTGGAATTACGGCAGAGTAGATTTGCGGCCTCTGCTGTACACCAGAACGGTGTTGCGACCTTCGAACTAAAGCAGCAGAACGGTTTTGCGAACTTTGATATGCCAAAAAGAAAAAAAAGCAAGTAAAAAGATCATTTGTTATTAGTGTTCTTTATGAACCGCCAGAGGGGCTGATTTGGCAGCCCAGCCGAACTATACATTTCCTTCCTTTCCTATGTTTCTTTGTGATAAAATTTATACCGGTTTACCTTGCCTTATTTTTGTGATTAAATTTCTTTAGAACACTTAGTCTCGTGCAACGTGATACAATTCGTTTAACGTGACGATTAAATTCCCGTTATTCGGTCTACTCTTGCAAGAGGTTTGCAGGGTCTTCCGGTTTAAAAAGCACTTACTCTTATCATTGTAGAATTTAATAACCCGGCCTACAACACTCTTGAGTCATGTCACGTTCTCTGAAATCTCTAATAGTGTGCCTTTTCTTTGTATAGCTTGACTCATGGAGTAATCAGGTTTTTGGCGTTTCGCCATGGTGCCGGCTGATGTAACGTTTTTAAATCATTAAATCTGATTTATTTTTCAGAGGAAATAAAAAAAAATTGTAATATAGCATACTCTTTATATTGTTTTTCTCAATTGTGTTCCTTACTTTGGGGCGTTCTTATAACAATTATTCTTGTATTTTTAAAAAAAAATACGAGAATAATTCTTATAATTCTTCTATTATTTGCAAAGCATTCAAATTTTATTTATTTATTATGGATGATAACGACTACCAGTTGTCAAAATTTAAGCCTTTCACAGTTGCTATTTCTAACAAATATTATGTTTTAAAACTTCGTCCCGTACTTTTGCACGCCACAGTATATTATATTCAGACATGTGCACATATTTTAAATTGGATTTTCACGAAATCAAAAGGCTGCTAAAGAGGACAAAAAGAAACTGGCACGTTAGCGCGTCATCGGATTTTTACTTAGTTTCAACTGTTTCATGAATGCGCATGTGGTAATCCTACACATCGTAGATTACTCATGTAAAAATACCTTGGTTTGAAAACACATTTAAATATTTATCAAGCTGGCATAAAAGTAATCGTACTTGTCGCTCTTTTCTAAGGTTTTAGTTTCGATTTCAGCTCTGGTATTTATCATACTTGCAAGAAGTAATGTGTTTGAGAAATTCTCCCATGAGCATGTCTCAGTTTCTTTCCTTCTTTTATATTTTAATCTTAAAATTGAACTTCACGTTACGTTTTATACCTACATTTTCTCTGCTAATTCCTACGTATAATAAAAGAAGCGCAATCCCCCCGTGACAAAATGCCGTGGATTTACAACAATAGACGGTACATAAAATATAATTGTTTTTACTTTATTAGCCATTACCTTATTTAACTATTGAATGTCATTTTAGACACAATAATTCGTAATATTAAAACATTATATTTACTCCTAAGAGCGTGATCATCATCATCATCATCTTTATTGACTGCAGAGGAAGTAGTTTGCATTTTTCCTTCTTTACGCCGAGTACTCCCGCGTTCACCCACTGACACCGCGTATTTATACTCATAGTAGGTTTTTAATTTGGACCCTTTCCTACATAATTATCTATTCAATATTTGAAATACTAGTTATATTCCCTTAGGCTAGAATAAAAATACTAACTTCTCCAAAAGATTTGATCATCACATTGTAATTGTCTGACACGACATATTTCATCATTCATGGATTATTGAAATAAATACATATCCAGTAATACACGACCATTACGCCATCTTACGGTTTGTCATTATTATAGCACGCCATCGTAACCCAGCAGTTTGCTCTCTCTTTTTCATTTTAAAACTTATGTTAGCAAACTGGAAAACCTCCCAAACAACGTACAAACACATTGAATTTAATCCACGTTCTTTATTCTTAGAATATAACGACATTTTTTCAAATATGATTAACTAAAAGGCACGATCATACAATAGTTGTTATTATGTATAACTATTTTTTAAAACCATAGCTACGATTTTTGGATCATAATTATGCTGATTACACATGACAAATTACGCTTAATAAAACACATGTTACCTCACTTCATTCGAAACGTGGTTCATACTAATTCCATCTAACAACTAACTGTATTATATGAAGTTTTCCTTAAGGATTTCTAAAATTAACAGAGAAAAATACCAGTCTTGGTAATATTTATAACCATTTCTTTCTGGAAAAAGGCAGATTTGTATTGTAGTGTCCCATAGACCGCCGATTTCCAACAGCGCAACAATTTGACCTACCGTTTGATTTTCAATAGAAGACATATTTTCACCGCGTTTCCGTCAACAGTCCGGAATCGTAAAACTGGATATACACAAAAGATTTCTGTACATTTTTTAATGATTAGTAAAAGTTTAATAAAAAATTGTGACAGCTTTTTTTTTTCAATTTATGGGCAACAGCCTTCTTTGCACGTACACTTCTGTATGTTGAAGCCGCCGTTTATTATACATTGTAAACTAAAAATAACCTCTTCAAACGAAGGTTACAGTGTAAGTCAGTGCCAGGCTATCTGTGTTTTAAAATAATTAGAATTTTGGGGCAGGGTATACAGAGTGCATCCAACTCAATTCGAATGGTTCTCTTTGAGACTGCATCTACACCATGATATAGGTCCACAGAGCTTTCATGACCTCAAAATTATCAATGGTCAAGTTATGAATATATTCAAGAATGCATGTAGTGTATATAGACTACTTGATAATGATAACCACTGGGCTGTTACATTGCAGGAAGCATCTAAATCTATATCAGCACATAATTTGAGGCATTTGTTTGCTAAAACGATGACTTCACGTGCAGTGTCTTTTCAAGCAGGATTTGGCATACGCACAAAGAAGTATTCAATAAAGTATCCATACTGAAGGAACGCAATCAACATCCATGAGGTTTATATAAGATTTTAAGACAAAATATTTAATAGGACTGCGATTCTTATTGAAGATTTGACTTATAAGATCAATGGTAAGACATTTATGGATTTGAATCTTACATCAGATGTTCGATCTAATGTACCCACATTCATTATTGCTTCGCCACGAGAAATAATCTATCAATCGCATGAACAAACATCACTTGTTCCTGATGAAATTGCACACCTAAGTAGTGAGAAAATACTGCATCTTATAATAAGGTAGAATATTACCAGTGATTCACCTGAAGATAGAAGAAATAGCTCTCTTAATAAGATGATTCTTGCAATGGTTAGAGCTGAAGGAAAAATAGCTGTTGTTCTGGCGTCATGAGGTATTGCAGACACTATACATCCTGGTGGTAGAAAAGATCGCTCAGCATTTAAACTGCCCTTATCATTAACGAAAGATACATTTTGCCAAATACAACGAGGATCGGATTTGGCTAAAGTTTTAGAAAATTGTTCCTTAATCTTATCGGATGAATGCACAATTGCACATAAAAAAGCATTTGAGGATCTAGATAAAACATTGCGTGATCTAAGGAGGAGTGATGTTGTCATGGGTGGCATTACACTTTTGTATTCCGGTGATATCCGACAAACACTTCCTATTGTTCAACGTGGATGCCCTGCTGGTGAACTCAATGCTTACATTAGACTGTCATATTTATGGACATACATCACGACAGTTACATTATCTACAAACATGCGTATCCAATTAATGAACCAGAGGCTGGTGAGTTTGTCACTATATTTCTAAAAGTTTGTGGTGGCAAGATTCCAACAAACAGAAATAAGTCGCAAAGTTTACCCAAATATAGCTGAAAACTATGTGCCCTGCCAGAGACTAAGAGAGATATCAATTATACCTCCCAAAGATGACAAAGTACATATCATCAGTTAACTATTGCTTATTCCAATTCCAGGGAAGGAATACATTTTGAATTCTATAAGTTCTACTCTCACTGATGCGCCTATGCTGTACATTACCTACGAAATTTTTGAATACATTATGTACCCCGCACACATAAAGGCTTAAAGCTGGAGGCCCGATTATGTTAATTCGAAATCTGTCATATTACCTATTGTGGTAAAGTGTGAATTAAGGTTAACTCCCAGAATACCTAACATTCCATCAGTTTCTACTATTCAATTTAAAAGACTTTAATGTCCAATTAAATTATATTTTGCCATGACAATAAACAACTCCTAATGGCAATCCTTGTGCGTAGTCGGTATCACCGTAGCTTCGCTTTGCTTCAGTAATAGGCATTTTTATGTAGGATGTTCACGGGTAGGTTCCCCACAATGTACATATATATGAAGCACAAGAAGGCACACCATCACATATTGTGTTACAAGGCCGTTATACCAGTAAAAAAGTTAATGTGCCATTCGATATACACAAACTTATGTGGCTACATATTCAGATCCACTTCACATCTCCAATAACAGATTATAAAAACAACAACTAATAATGATATCAGAACATCAATACATCAATAATTATCTAAACTATCTATTATTGAAAATTGTAAGGCAATTTAACATTTTTTACACATTCTATTTTGCTGGTCTAAACTTTTAATTATATACATGTTACATTTTCCGATCTTACAACGCTTCTCATATTTTAAGTTATTTCAGGTGTTTCAGTACAAGTTTTCCATCAATTAGGAAAGTTACGCACTCTTAGTAAATACCTAAGAACCCAATAATTGCATTTCGCTTTCAATTATTTATTACATAGAACTTGTGTTAAAATTCCTTGTAAAATGTTTCTAGTGCATTTCTCCAGAGTCTCTAATTCGCGTGATTCACACATGATGATGCACCAAATAATCATATTATCATGTATTGATTTTAGGACGAGGGGTTAACATTACTAATCTCTTCTGGCTTTGTGCCATATTACCAGCGGGCACCATTGATACACATGGACAGTGCACTTCCAAACGATTATTTATTATTTAATATTTTCAACACTTTACATTCTTACACGCCGCCTCGGGAAAGACCGAGAAACGTGTCCTGCAAGTAATAAATAAATAAAAATTCTCTAAGCATTTAGACATGATATTTATTCGTATTTTCAAACCGGTCAAGGCCTGACGTTGTGCTAATAATATATATATATATATATATATATATATATATATAAAGAAGCGTTGGGATGTAGTGAAGATAATATGTGCACTTCGTGTTCATGTCTATGTATCTCTTAAACAAGTGGCTGTTTAACGCCCGTATTCTCGCACTCAAACAATCCAACATGATCTTAATAGCTGTACGAAGCAGTTACATCTTTATGGTTTATAATTGCATTGAGCATTAAAAAAAATACAATAACATTGACATACATATGTGCACATCTTATATTTATTTTTCTAAGAATTACTATGGCCAAGCAACTAACCCAACTTGAGCTAGTGAGTGTCAAATGGAAGGTGCGATAATTAGCAACGATTCTTCATCTTTAGCAGACTCAGATTATTAAAGATGGTGGCCTATATAAAAAAACACACTTGTTCACACTGGATTTGAAAACGGCAATGGTACAGTCATCTGAAGAAGCAGTCATGCAATATTTGTGTTCCATTGATTGGTATTATTAAAATACTAGCTTATTGTCTATAGACGTTTCGTTACGTTTGACAAAAAAAAACACACACATAGAAAAAGGGAAGAGAATCGAAATAATATTGGCATTGGGGGTAGCTAAAAAAATTCTTGTCGTTTATTATAATTTTCTTTTTTTTTTACACGGGAGATCATAGATTGAAATTCAGCTACGCAACCACTATAAAACAGTTAGGAAAGACGAACAAAGTGTTTTTTTCTGTAAGAGTAAAATATTATCGAGAAAAAAGAACAAACCTTGTATATTACGTAGTTTGTTTTGTACTATGTAAAGGTTGGACAGCCTGATCTGAAGAGAACCTACCCAGACGTGGCAAACAGAAATAGTTTAGTTCTGTTGAATATCACTGTTTTTGTCTTCTGCCAATGAATGGAGGTTAATTTGTAAGCGATATACTTTTTAACAACCGAAGGCCGTTCAATTGGACTGCCCACGAACATCGCTGCCTGTAACTATAGCAACAACTGACAGTTTATATTTTCTTTGCTGAAAGTTGATTAGTATTCTTTCAGGCACAAAGATAAGATTGAAAAGGCGGACAAGACTCCAGCTACAGCATATATTGTGTGAGTATTTCGATCTATAAAAGTTAAGAGACGACATATTACAAAACACGAACATGAACAACCATACATTCAGTGTGGCTAAGCACGGACACATGCAGCAACCTCTTTCGTTTCAATTCAAACAAAGGCGGTGATTCGCGGTCATTTTGTTATCTGTTGGTGACTGATACATTTCGCCATGCTTTATAATTACACCAAATACAATCAAAATCTAAATTCTTACACTTGTTTATAAAATGCAAGAAAAAGAATATTAGCTAGTATTAAAATAATCTTACATTTCGTTTATATATTAATACACATTAGTATACATAACGTTTCGGAAGAGTGCCAGCAAGTTTCCAGTTAACAGAACATCTTAACAAACAAAAACTGCAAAATGTATTAGAATAATATGAATAAATTAATAAAAAAAGAAAAAAACAACATGTCAAAATAAAGTTAACTGACTAACAAAAACGTGAAAAATATTTACACATTTAAATAAACAAAAACATTAAATAAGAACAGTATATTATAATTATGTTCATTAACGAGGAAGACCTGGGCAACATGTGAAAATAATGTTACTAAACATAATGGAGTTGAAGGTCGATTATAAAGTAACCCGAATTTAAGGAAATATAAAAATACAATAAATAAAGACCAAATTACTTGAAAAAATCAGAATAATGTTAATTAAATAACACGCACGAAGAACCGGAAAATAAATTCAATGTTAATTAGCAAACAAATACAGATAGGCTCTATAAATTCTGGTAATCTTCTTTCTAGAAGTAATGCAGTAAGTGAATGGAAATTAAGTAGCAATAATTTGAAGAAATACAAATCTGGTGTGTTAGCGAATCGTTTTTTTTTTTTGGTTTTGCTAAAACAATATTGTTTTTCTATTAAGTCTTTATTAAATATCAAAAACGTGGAAAAGATTATTAGAGTGATATTAACAGCCTAACAAGCACTTGATAATTAATTATTTGAATAATATAAGTTAACTAACAAAAATTGAAAAAAAATACTACAGCAATCTTAATCAATGAGCTAGCATTTTAAAATATTAAAACACTGCTAATAACAAAAGAAATTAAGATCGTTAAATAGAACAATTTAAATAATGTTAATTCACAAACTAGAACTTGGAATATAATAATAAAACAATATTACTAAATTAAAACTTTACAAAAATTAGAATACTGTTAATTAACTGAAAAAAATTAAACAGTGTGTTAAATTACGGCTATTAAGGAAAGAGAACATTGACAAAGAATATGACAGTAATGGAAACGAGAATAACCCCAAACTTAACAATTATTTTAACTATAAAACAACAACAATTATTATTATTATTATTATTATTATTATTATTATTATTATTATTATTATTATTATTACTACTACTACTATTACAATTATTATTATTATTATTATTATTACTATTACTATTATTAGCATTATTATTGTTATTACTATTATTATTATCATTACTATTACTATAATTACTATTATTATTATTATTATTATTATTATTATTATTGTTGTTGTTGTTGTCGTCGTCGTCGTCGTCGTCTTCCTCAAAATTTGTGTACTTTTCTCTCCGTTTACTCCGCAGCAAAAGCCTTTTTTTTTTTCGTCAGTGTGATTACCATTCCACATGTATACTCAGCAAGGCTAAAACAATAGCATATTATTTACATTGTTTTGACTCTCCAGTGTTTATCAATACATCTCCTATATGCTTTTATATGTGGTTCTCGGTTGATTGGTTGGTTGGTTGTTTTTGCTTTATGGCATATCAAACCTTTTCGAGCTATTTAATGCCGAATCCAAAGATTTTGAAGAAAATTTTTTTAATAGAATATATTTGTTGTTTTCAAGTCGGTTTCTATTTAACCCATAGTTGGAAACCTAACAGGTACTACACTCCGGGTCAGAGTGGACATGGGAGCAATGGTAATTAAAGTGTTGCTCCACACTTCCCAAAGCCCACAAGCTGGGGCCTCACCACTGGATATAGTTTAAGGTCATATCCCGGACTACGTTCTCGGTTGATTAACTGCGTCTACCTGTATGGGATATACAAACAAAATCAAAACAATGATAAGAACACGCTTTTGTCATACCCTAATAAGCTGACTACATAAATCTTGCGGAAAATCGTAAATTTATTTTTGTTTTGAATCTTTAAAACTAAGGAAAAAAAGTAACGAAAAACTATGTTTTGAACGTTACAAAATTTACAGTGTAAAATAATTATTTAAAACAAATTTTACCAATTATAAAAAAAGAGTTATTGCTAGAATGTGCACGCTATTATTGTGCTGAATTTTGTTTATTTATTCATTAATAACGGTTTAATGTTTTTTATAATCAATGTCTATATGAGTGATAACTGGTATGCAAACAATCTATCAGGAAGATACATAACCAGATTATTGAAAGGGATACTTCAGTTTCTGCAATGCACTGTTTTATATTACAGTGACCTTAACACCTGTTGTTGCTTGCATTTTCAGATGTTTTAAGATTTATTGTTTAAACACGTAATAAATTATATCGAATCTATTTGGAAAGTGTTTAATATATCACTCTAATATCATGTTTTTCCAGGAATGCAGATATATATTTATCTGTATGTTTACGTATAAACTCGCTTAAAAGCAGAGCTGTAATAAAAACACGCATTTTAGCGTGCACAGAAACGGCCGGTGATTTTACTCCTCGGAATTGCTGGTTGTTGCATTGATGTTATCGCGATAAGAAAGGGATTCTCTTTCTAAAAATAATCACAAATAAGCCTTATGAATTAAAATAAATATTTATTTCGGGGTTATTGATACTGTTAATTGATAAGTGATAATTTATATTGGTAATGGTAATTAATATGTGATAAATTATATATAAATATATATATATATATATACTTATATAGTGTTATAATGGAATAATTCTAAAGGAAATCCGGGTATGAGAGCTCAATGTGGTAAACAGAGCAATAACATAAAAATATAACACGGAAATTACATAATTGTCGATGCAATAATTTATTTCAACCTCATGGTACTTTCAAGCATCTAAACCAGACAATTACATTTCTGATACTGAGTATCAGAAATGTAATTTTCTGGTTTAGATGCTTGAAAATACCATAAGGTTGAAATAAATTATTGCATCGACAATTATGTAATTTACGTGTTATATTTATATATATATATATATATATATAGAGAGAGAGAGAGAGAGAGAGAGAGCGAGAGAGAGAGAGAGAGTTTTTTTAGAATAGCTCGCGTTACATTAAAATTAACAGATTTTATACCACCAGTTTCTTGCTCAGTAATAAGGATGATTAAACAAGGTGTGGTTAAAAATAAAATATTTAAACAGTTAAATAAAGCATTTGTTCGTTATCCTTTTGCTTTTGAATCGTTTAAGATTAACCAGACTATATTAATAAAGGAAATACAAAACTATATTAGCAATGTATAAAATGTATTTATAATTACATATAATAAAATAATAATAATAATAATAATAATAATAATAATAATAATAAAATGTATATAAGTAAAACTATTTTTTACCTTTATATATCTAATTTTAAATAAATAAGAATGTAACTATACTAAATACTGATCATAGTTGAGATGTAAGTAGTTAAATGGATTAATCCGTAATCTTATAAATACAAGACTGATAAATTAAAAATATATATCCATTTTAAATGTGGAAATTGATGAATCACACCGGTAAGAATTCATTTTTATAGTATGAAAAGTTTGGTAACTGAAATTAAGAATAGGGAATTGGATTAAATGTTTGTAACATGTCTACTTCCTAAAATTAAGGGTGGTGGTGTTTGATCAACACTGCTTGGGAGCCATGATGTAATATACTGTTTTGTTTTTAAATCCCCGACACAGTGGTTCATGGTAAACAACTGATGATCCCTTAAAAATAAATTATTGGTACTATAGTAAATTCGAGAGCGAGTTGATTCAGTGATTGCAGGTAGTTAAATAACTTACTAGATGGTTTTCTTACGAATGATAAAAAATATTTGTTGTATAGTTTTAAAGGTCAAAAACTTAAAAGACTATATATATATATATATATATATATATATATATATATATATATATATATATATATATGGGAGGAGTAAGGAAACTTGGTTACTTCGATGTCTAATTAAAACCCAAGTATGAAATTAATTCTTAGCTTTGTTTCTTTACAACTTTTTAGTAAGGAGGTATAACTCGCCCACTTTTGATTACTTCCCTTGACGCATTAGAGAGGGAGCTCTCACTCATTTTGGAGGCCATTTCTTCATATTTATTTTAGGTTTACCTCAGAATCGATAATAGCGTTGATGACATTCCCAGTGATTTGGTTTGTAAAAGGTGTCCATTGAGCTTACATTCCCGCATATTTCTTTTAAAATGGCATGCGTTTTTAATGTTTACTTAATTCTTGTGTAATCTGATTACCTTTTGGCGAGAGTTGGTCACAATCTGCACATGTGATTATCTTCTACATTGCCGATACTGGTTTATATCTACTGATTCCTGAATTCTGAATGAATTTGTGATACATTTTATGTATTCTTTTCTATAAGGGTGTTTATAAGTCAATATCTTTTAGCAAAACATCGCTTTACCTAAATTACTTTGTTGCTTACATTTCTCCAAGGTCTTTATCTTTTTTTTATTGTACAGGCTGGTCAAACGCACCTGGCTTGTTCTTTACTAATAACATCCTTTTTTTCAACGAATACAGTATGCATGGATAGCGGGAACGTACAAGATGAGCATGCTTTATTCATTTACATATCGTTTTTGGAGAATCAACAATGCTTCCCCTATACTGTCGGAAAACAGGCAATGGGCTGTTTCCAGAGGATCTTTGTCGAGCAGTGTCCAGAGTGATGAAGATATCATCTGTAAAAACTGTATGAAAAGACACAAAAGTTCCAAGAATATTTTTTGTCGAAAGACTGTCTTAATGAGAGAAAAAATAAACGATGCCAACATCGCAAAAGTCTATTTCATCAGCACATATCTTTAAAAATGCAAAGGAAACAAAATGGCAGATTATCTGCAGAAATATTTCATAATGGTCTTTAGACTGCTTTAGGGGAGCAAATCAACTGTAATATAGGATGGCTGTAGTAAATTGTACGATCCCTTCTTCGAAAGAGGTATTCAATCAGTCTGCAAAAGAATGGCTTATTGGATTTCTTAGTCGACGCCATCAACATTCAATCCAAAAACATGAGGCCACATTTCCTGGCTTTTCAATAGCATATATCAAACCCGACAACAAACATTTGTTTTTTACTATTTAGAGAATAAATACACAAGTCTGAATAACGAAAGACGAAAAATATGGAATCTGGATCAGACGGCCTTTATGGCTGTGCAGAAGTTGGCCAAACTTTTTGCTGTTAAAGGAATAAAGCCGGTTGACTAGTAAAGAAAGTGTGAGCTTGTTATTGTACGTTGGATTGTGTCAGTCACATGTGTTTCCTTATGTCCAGCGTATATATTCCCAAGAAAGAAAGTTCCAGCAGACTATCATTGAACAATGCTTCCGGATGAAGATTGGGTTTGTCACAGACAATAAATGGATGACATCAGATACGGTTTTGCCCCTTCCTGAGCGGTTTGTTTAACATGTGCAGCCTCTGAGAAAACTACGTCGAGTTGCTGCTGGATAATCATAAAAGTCACGTGTCATTGCAAGCATTGAAATATACAAATGAAAACCGCGTGTACATCATTATTCTCGTCCCTCATAGCAGAAATAAAACGCAGCTTCTAGCTCGCATTGTCGCTTGGCAAATAATATCTCTATTAAATAACAGGTCATCTTCATGGATGATAAACAACTCTTGAATGACTACAACTTAGCTGATCAACTATGCCTGGACTCTAGGTGCAATCTCGGCAATTATCAGCGCCGGCTTCAAAGAACTTGGCATGTGCCCCTTCGAAAGGCCCATATTTTCTATTTCTTAGATATTACTGAAGTGACCACTCCTTTTCTTACCACACTCCCTCCCTCTCAACAGCGGCGCTTAACTGCCAGCAAAAATACCCCATCCATAACAGTTAAAGCACCCAATTCTTCAAAATCTTCTCTATCTGGAATCAGAAGCACTTTGTCAAGAGAAGCACCAACATCAATCTGAGCTACAGAGACTGAAAGAAAGCGGAGACTCAGGTCAATAAGCAACGCCAGCCGCATTTGTTTTCCCAGCTCAGTTGAAAGTATTTCCCAATAGACCACCAAAGATAAACAGCAGGATTTGTCGAAAGAGAGACAAATGCGTGATTGCAACTTTGATAGAATACCTTAAGAAACTGGATGAAAAGTGTCAGTCCAACGTGATGAATATCCAATACAAAAATAAAAAAGGAAAGTGACGAACAAGCTAGCAAGCGTGACTGCCCACATTAAAGAGGGTCACAACGATGATAACAACATTTACACTTTGGTTGATGACAAGTCCAATAACTAGAAAACTGGAAGATGATAAACCATGAAAGGCAGATTTGGGATGCGTAGACAATGTTATATCTAGAGTGTTCACGCTGTGTCATTATGAAGGAAAAATCCAGCGGCTTTCTACGTTGTTGTAGACATGAAGGACATGGATTCAGAGGGTGGACTGGAAATTAATTTTCTAAGAAGGGCCGGAAAAGTCCAAGGGAAGTTGATCAAGCCTCAGATTAAATGGATTGATAGGCTGTAACATACCATCATCAAAGGCAAGCTGACTCAACCCTATCTCTCTGAAACAGGAGAGTGAATCAAGAACACTTGTTTCCAAAAAGAATCGTCAGGAAATCTTAAAATTTTCTAATTAAAACACATCTTGCGCACAGATTTCTAATTAGTGTGTGTATGTGCGTATTTGCGTGTGTGTACGTGCGTGTGTGTTTGTTTATATTTTCGTATTCATGTGTAGTATTAACCATATGAAGATCACTATATCGTTGAGCTTAGTGCATAGTTAATGATGGATAAATAATATAAACATAAGTAAATGTGCTCATTTGTCTTATTTTTTTTAGTAAAAGTTACACATATCAGAAGTCTTTTAATGTGGAAAATGTACCATGATGTGTCCAAGTCTCCCAGGTGAAGTCGCCAAATCAGATCAAAACCTGACAATCTCTCCCGAAACATAGTATATCTGAAATATGTTCTCATTTTCTTGCATACTTATATAAATAAAACCTCGTCAATATCAGTTTAAAAAAATGTGTGTTTTTTTATAGGTGTAAATTTGCAGTTTATATAACAAATCACCTAAACACATGTGGAAGAAACAGAACAAAAGTAAGTTTTGTAGCCAACTCTTCCTTCCTACCTATATATATATATATATATATATATATATATATACTCTACCAAATTACTCAGACAATTTCTTGTCAAAATATTTGAAATTTTACAAAAGGAGCAAGCTTTTGAATTGGTTTGCGTCGAAAATTTGAGCCACCATTATATAAATGTATGCATGTATGTATGTTTGCATGTCAGCCTAAAACTTTCAACAGAGACGACGGATTTTCGAAAAATTAGGATCGTCTTGAAGCTCGACCCTTCAAACGACAAACACCGAAAAATTAGCTTAAAACATTATTTTTTTTACCATCAACTTCCCACTTTACTACAGGTAGGGTCGCTTTTTTCGGCGATATTTTCGAAAGTCATCCCCTCTTTTCGATTTTCTAGCCTTAATTAAAACCTACGTAACTTCCGGTTTGCCTGTGGTCATAACAACAAAGCCGTCAGGTTTTTCCAGTTCTTTTCCGCCTTCGCAGTACGGGTTCGGGCCTGCTTAACTACTATCACTTTTCTTTTTGCTCAACACACACCTCCAAACACTCAGGCAAGGCCGGGCTGATATATATATATATATATATATATATATATATATATATATATATATATATATATATATATATATATACCATAAGTATATTTTATACATATAAATATATATATATATATATATATATATATATATATATATATATATATATATATATATATTATTTTTATAGCAGAAATTCTCCTCTGGACACAAAATACCGCAGGTTTGGAATAACAGATACGACATACAATTTTATTATGTCTTGATATTAGGCACTATCTCATATTACTTTAGAATTCCTATTAGACACATATAGCGGTTATACTAAAAGCCTACATTTCATCCCAGAAGCAACATCAATCCAATCGCAGCAATCTTTGGAAGGAGCGGTTTCTTTATTTTTCTTTTAATAACAAGTCCTCCATCAACCCCACTGATTACCGGAAAGATTTCCTCACTTTGCACGGATATGTGGTTTCACCTTTTATTAAAGGGATAAAATAACCATAGACATTTCATAATTATTTCATTTCCCAGTTCAAACAAAATAAATTATTCCTTCTCACAATCCGCCAAATCTCATTGGTTATGATTTGACAATTTATTAATTCCAGAATTAGACTTATTACAGAAACGATCGCTTTAAACATTTACAAATATGGTCCCCACTTCTACAGGTAGCAATCGTTGAAGCAAAATAAACACAACAGAGACATAATAATAAACTGCAACATATCGATCCATGTTCATAAGGCAATAATTTTTATTTGTACATTAAATATACCGTAGACGTAGATTATTATTATTATACGGTAACGCTACTGTGCTTATTTTTTTGTGTGCACATGAATCTTACATATTGTTATAAAATAGTGTTTGTCGGCACAGCAGTACTGTTGATATACCAGTTTAATATGTTTTTAAGCTAGATACATCTTTCTTTTTCTTTACGATTGACTAGTATTATTTTTATATACGCTAACTAGTTGGTCTTACACACTTACTCTACCAGCTAAATCTTTTGTGCTTACATAGATCGCACATATTGTTATTAATGACTGTTTTTCAATAGATAGGCACATTGTTTTACATAGGCATCACCGCTTATGAAGCCGAAGAGGCCACACGAGGATAAGAGTTAAAGATTGTTTAGTAGAAATTGGACAATGTAGTAATCGTTAGTAATGGAAATTCGCTACATTTGTTAACTTATATCGAACGGCTCATCAGAAACTGTTATATGTATGACGTGAAGACAACTATATTGTAGTCAGCTAGAAAGCAGGAAAACTGAAGACAATTCCATAGGTGTGCATTTCGAAGATTTGCTCAAGGGATCTACGTTTAAGTTTAGGCACAGATGTAGAGTGTGAGAAATTATTGTTAGTGTTTTCTGCTAGACGGGTGTTTCTTGTGAAAGTGTGGCGAGGGGGAATAGATTTGAGCTCAGCCGAGGACTTACCATGAAAATAACGATAAAGCAGAGACAAACTTGCACATGTTTTTGAGCCATTATTTTATCTTTTTACAGCTTGATAAATGTGTTTTTTATGGGTAAGATTAACTAATAGTATTTATTTGTACGCTGATAACTGCTCTTATAGAGTATCGTTACCGTGCTACCTCTTTTATATGACGGAGTATATGTTATTATATAATACAGCCTTTCGGCACATCGGAACTGGCTTAGAACCCTGTATTTCATCATTTTTTAAGCTAGATAAACAAGCTGAATTTGCTAAAGTTTCTTTTTTATTTGTTAAATTAAAAAAAAAAAGATTACGCCAATAATATAGCTGGAACCCAGAATCTGCAGAAAACGTAAACAATGAAATCATTTTCTTAGCTCTAATATTCACTAATCCATTTATGTGTGATTTTGAAGCCTTTTAAATGTCTATTCCTGATTATTAGCATCGCGTGTGTGCGCGTCTCTGCTTGTATCTGCGTGTGTGGGCGTATGTACCTTTGTGTATGTATGCGTATCCGTGTGTGTTTGCGTGTGTACGCATGTGTGCGCGTTGGTGTGCCTTAGCGCCCGTGTGTATTTGCGAGTGTGTGTGCGTGTGTGTTTTTGTAAGCGTATCTGATTGTATGTTTGGGTGTGTGAATGTGTGTGTGTGTGTGTGTGTGCATGCTTGTGGGTCTGCGTCTGTTTTTTTTTTGCACGTGTGTGTGTTTGTGATTTTTTACGGGGGTGTTTGTTTTTGGGGTGTATTTTTTTGTGTGCGTGCCTGTGTGTGCCTGCCTGGTCGTTCATGTACGTGCGTGTGTGTGTGTGTGCTTGCGTGGGTGAGTGCGTGAGTGCGTGTGAGCATTTGTCTCCGCGCGCGCTTGCGTGTGTGTACGTATATGCGTTCGTGTGTTTACGACTGCAATTGTGTGCGTATATATAAATATATGCATATATATATATATTTATATATATATAAATATATATATATATATATATATATATATGATTGATATGTAGTTTGCTTGAAGCATTGTGTGGGATATGTATGTAAACGAGATTTAGAAGGCTGTCACAATGCGAGGAATGAATTATAGTCGCTGTTTGTAAGAGGAGACGAGAACAAGTGGCGATTTACAAATCAATAAGTGCATATATATACATATATTTTTATTTTTTATATATATATTTATTCAGTTGTATGGTAAAATGTCTTACTTGTAATTCGTGCGACGTATACCATTATTAATTTCGGAAATATTTTACCTTTTCAAATGGTGTGCGTAACAGGTCGATTCAAAACATGCTGGGTGGAGGGCCGGAATTTGTGTAGCTATGTGAGGCCTCGGGGCAAATGTGAGTAGGGGATTAATGTATGGTGTGATTAGGAAATTAACATGTTTATGAATTTTCTATTTTTATTTGTCTTTATTTTTATTTTATTTATTTATTTTTTGGTTTATAACTTGTTTTAGCATGGTCTTTTTTATTGTTCTCTGTTATGTAGTCTTTATCATTATTATTATTATTTACTTATTTTTTTCTGCTGATCTGTGGGTGTCTCTGCTTTTCTGGGTCACTTAAGTCGCTGCTGGGCTTCGTCCGGTCGGCTACTGTAGAGGGGGACTGTGAAAGAGGAGATGTCGGTGTCGGCAGCTCGGTGCTTAGGTTAGTGTTGCTGGGGGTAGGAAGATAGGTGAGCGAAAGGGAAGGGTAATAGGGGTGACATTCTTTGGGAGTTGTTAATTTATTTATATTCATGAGTGGAAGTATATTTTTATATATATTTATTTTTTTATTCTGATTGGTTTGTATTACTTCGGCTAACTTTTAATTTTAGTTGGTTTTTATTAACTTTTGATTTTAGTTCGTTTGTATTACTTCAGTAACTTTTAATTTTAATTAATTTTTTTTAAATTAAATATATAGTACTGTTTTATTTATTAAGTTTCTTTTAGTATATTATTGTTATTTTATTCATTTATTTTTTGTATTATTTATATGGCAGGGAGTTGTGGTAATGTCCTGTTTGGAATGTGAGGTGGGCTGTGAGCTGTGTGCAGTGGTGCATCTGTTCTAATGGGTTATGGTTGTAATGTCAAGTGTTAGGTGGGAGCCGTGCGTAGAGTTATATATATATATGAGTGGTAGTAGATTTTTATATTTATTTATTTATTTATTTCATTTTTTTTATAATTGGTTTGTATTACTTCAGCTAACTTTTAATTTTAGTTAGTGTGTATTAACTTTTGACTTTAGTTGGTTTGTATTACTTCAGTAACTTTTAATATTAATTAATTAATTATTATTATTATTACTTATTTTTATTTTTTTAAATATATACTGCGGTTTTATTTATTAAGTGTCTTTTAGTATGTTATTGTTATTTTATTTATTTATTATTGTTTTTTTATGTTATTTATATGGGAGGAAGTTGTGGTAATGTCCTGTTTATAATGTGAGGCGGGCTGTGAGCTGTGTGCAGTGGTGTATCTGTTCTAATGGTTTATGGTTGTAATGGTAACTGTTCGGTGGGAGCCGTGTGTAGAGTTATATAATGAATGAAGATCCGAGCTCCAGTCTGTTATTGAGTTCTGCCCGTAATTTGGATATTTATGGCGATTCTTTTATGCGAAGATTCCCAATATTGTGTTCTGTGGCTAAAATATCGACTTTAATAGATTTGCTAGTGTTTCTGCAGGTGTTGAGGTGTTTTCGGAATGATGATGCTTGTGTTTGTATGTGTTCTTTGATTCTTATGTGTAGAGGTCTCGTGGTGCTGCCCACGTATAATTTTTTGCAGGCACAGCACTCTAGTATGTATCCTACGTGAGTGAGGTAGCAGATTGTTGCGGGGTATACAGAGTAATTTGTCTAATGTGCATGGTTGTGGGTCCTCGCTTTGCCTGCATTTAGAGATTTTCTGTTTAAGGGATGGCCCAGAGTGGGCTAGTTGGATATTGAGACCCTCTCTTCTGATATCCCTGCAGATAGCCCTTGTGATCTTGTTGCTGAGGTGGGGCATTTTAAGGAAGCTAGTGTTGGTGGGGAAGCCTCTTACACGTTTTCTCGTGTTCCAAAGGTGTTTAATGACAGTGCTGGGGTATCCCTTGGTCTCTAGGACCTGGTGAAACCGTTTAGTGTATTCTGTCTTGTCTTTTGGCTTGCTACATTTGCTTTGGATGCGGGTTTTCTCATTGCTAGCGTATCCGATGATGGCCTTAGTAGGGAGGGCATACTTGTAGTGTATAAATATACTTCGGCTGGCTGGGTTCCAGTAGAATTTAGTGATGACAGCTCCTTCGTCTGATATTTTTAGGTTGAAGTCTAGGAGTGATAGGGATCCGTCATCGCTGGGGTGTTCGATGGTGAATTGTATGTGTGGGTCGGAATCGGAGAAGATCGCGTAGATGTTCTCAGCGTCGGTGCGTGATGATGTGAGGATCAGGACATCATCGACATACCTCGAGAAGAATATGACCGAGTTGCACGTGTTGAGGGCTCGGCATTCGAGTCTGTCAATGTATGAGATGGCCAGTATTCCTGAGAGGCCGGAACCCATGGGCAGTCCTGTAATTTGTCTGTATGTTCAGCGTTGGTAGGTGAAGTATGTGTTGTCTACTATTATAAGTAGGAGTTTGTGGATGTTTGAGTGAGTCAGACCGAAGCAGTGTAAGTTGCAGGAGGAGAGTTAGTCGGTGATTAGGTCTAATGATGGGTGTGCAGGTACTGTGGTGTAGAGGGCAACTACATCGAGGCTGAAGGCGTATTTACCTCGTTTTAGTTGTTGTGGTTGGAGGGTGTTTAGACGGCGGAGTACTTCGTCGGAACTGCTGACGTGCCCGGGGAAGGAGGAGAGTAGAGGTTTAAATAGTTGAGAGAGTGGCCAAGAGATCTTATATAAGGGCCCTTCAATGTTTGCAACTATTGGTCTAATTTGTGAGGGTGTTGATGTTTGGTGTGTTTTAATGAGATGGTAAAAGTGGGGAGTCTGCTGTTTTTAGTAGCTACACAAATTCCGGCCCTCCATCCAGCATGTTTTGAATCGACCTGTTACGCACACCATTTGAAAAGGGAAAATATTTCCTAAATTAATAATGGAATACGTCGCACGAATTACAAGTAAGGCATTTTACCATACAACTGAATAAATATATATATAAAAAAATAAAAAATAAAAATATATGTGCATATATATATATGTACTTATTTATTAGTAAATCGCCACTTGTTCTAGTCTCCTCTTACAAACAGCGACTATAATTCATTCCTCGCATTGTGACAGCCTTATTAATCTCTTTTACATATATATATATATATATATATATATATATATATATATATATATATATATAAAAAGATGAAATATAGATTACCTGAATAAGATTACCCCGATTTATTTTGGTTGCATAGACAAACCTAAAATAATCGTCATCAATCTCGAATAGGAACTGATACGCTTTCAAAGGAATTAAGGCAACTGCGACCATGTACACATCTAATATGAAATATGTTATGCGAGAATAGATGCTGATTGTCTAACTGTTTTAATTAATACTTTTTATTATGAAAGCACACTAAAAGAAAAAAGGAAATTTACCATACTTGTCAAAATAAAATAATACATTAAGAGTAAACCAGGGTATATCTATGTAGTTTTATAGGCTGTTACGTGTTATATGTTTATATATATATATGTATATATATATATATATATATATATATATATATATATATATATATATATATACATACATACTAGCATTTGACCCCTATTGGGACCCCTTAAAATTCATTGTCTAGGGGGAGTTTGGTAGAGTTATCAAAGGTTAAATCGTCGAACTTTGACCCGTGTATCGCAAATTTTCCAAATCTCAGTACCCTATATATCAAATTTCGGGTCTCTAGACTTAAAATTGACAGAGTTATTGCGTAGGGAAATGTACACACTCAGACACACAGTTACACAGGCAGACATACACTTTCACTTATGTATATATATATATATATATATTAATTTATATGTATATATACACACATATATATAGTATATATACGCATAGACATACAAACACACACATTTGTATATATTTTTTTATATATATACATATATATACATATGTGTGTGTGTGTGTTTGTGTTTGTGTTTGTTTTTGTGCGCTGGATGTCGGATGTGGCAGGTCGGCGATCCTCTCTCTTTTGCTAATTGTTGGCTTTAAAAGGTCTTTCAGTATGGTATCACGCCGCTATACTTATTCACGAATTGACAAACATTAAATAATCGACTATGACGCAAGTTTTGGTTTTCGTTGTAATTATTAATTATTAACAAATTTAGATAAAAATATGAAAATAATAATTATATAAATTTTCGAACAGAAAAAATAAAATAAAAGATATATATATATATATTCTTTTAATCTGGCCATTACTTCGTATTTATAAAACGAAGTCTTTTTTTTTGTTTCAATAACTGATTTTTTTTGTTCATCAGTTCGTCAGATAACAGGTGTTTTATGTTAGGGACGGTGAACAGACACACGGACTCTATACAACGCTTACAACAGAAAAAAAAATCCCAACTGATTTGTACTTATTGTTCAGTATCTTTAAATTGCAACCTTGGGGTAAAGTCTTACATATCTAGTAGTTTTATCCAAACAATACCATGCCACTTCCTCCTAATTTGTGTTCGCCTATATAGGATAATTATTCATGTCCCCTATGCATATTCATAATGCATTCTCCATCAACAACAAACATTTCCATCAACTAATTCTTACATACAGAACAACCTCTCGGCCGTGACCTTTTAATTGATGTTCTTCCTCTTTAAAAATAAAATATATTCCATATCAAAGTTTAACTGATTGTTGTTGCTTTTTCCATTGCCAGGGCCGCGTAGCAATACCCCGGTTATCTTTACATAAATAAAAAGCTCTTATTCAGCTCTCCTTATCACCACACCCCACACTCTGGAGCAATTGTCGCCCATGATAGCTGGTAGTGTCAGACAAACACACACAAATATACACACACATACACATGTATATATATATATATGTATATATATATATGTATATATATATATATATACGATATGCACCATGTGCTATATGTGGATTTAGTCTGACATCTTACACGATCTCGAATCGATACACGCAAATTATGGACACCAATTATTTTTGTGCAATATGTATAATATGTTGCTTTAATCCTGTATTTCTGTTAGAGTATGTGACGGATAATCTTATAATCTTTACTTTCAGATTATTCTACATAATGCTTGACTCGTGCGGAATTTGGTCAAGTTTCTATACGAGAAAGCGATTAAAATAATACGATTAATGAGATAATATCTTGCGGGTATTCCGTACTCCTCATTAGATTAAATGCTGATTCGGTTTTATCGCCATGTTTACTGTTATTTGACAATTATACCGAGCACATACAGCGGTTACAATCTCGAATTCCCGTATTGAGATAGGAGTAAGCTATAAATTTCAGTTTGCCTAATAAGAAACTTTTCTGGACAATATCTACAGGAATCCTCTGTGGGGATTTTAGCAGCCAGATAGCTGTTTACATTGCAATGGAACTTCCGTGTAGTACTATCGCTACCTGGGAGGGTTACTTTGTTGATGAATGTCTTGGGAATGCAACCAGCTCCACGGGAATGAACGATATCTAATGATATCTAAACGATAGGCACATGCTGGAAACGCAACGAAAACGGGCCGATCCGTCGTCGGCTATAACTGTTTGGTACGGGTCACATTATGTGTGGTAATTGCAGGCATCTTCCCATCGTCGCTTGTTGCGTGTTCATTGCAGCTTTCTGTCGTCGGAATTAATGGTATGCTGAAATCGAACACTTGAATGAAAACAGCGACAAAATACATTGTTATAAAAATATATATAATTTATTAAACAGTTAACAAGTTAAGAAACATATTTAGTCGACCCATCGCATACAGCGAGCAAACCTCAACTGTCTTTACAACCGTCAAATTATATTTACTCTCTTTCTTCATTGAAAGAGAGAGAAAGTAAGTCAATGATAGAAATAGAGAAAGAAAGAGTGAGAAAATGAGAGAGGAGAGAAAAATGCTTTTCACACAATGTTTTAGTCTTCAACTTCAGATATCCGCGTGTAAATCTGACCTTAAATGTTTCATAACACCTGCCACTCAAACCCAACCGACATGATCTAACGTCCCCAAACCCAAAACACGATCTAACGTTCCTAAACCCAAAACATTATCTAAATTGTCCAAAACACGATCTAATGTTCTCAAACCCAAAATATGATCTAACGTTCCCAAACCCAAACCATGATCTAACGTTCTAAAACCCAAACACACCTGCATGAAAAGTTTTTAACTGCATCACAAAGTCAGGCACAAGGTTAGAAGCTAGATATAGGGTTTATTAATTGAGCAGCCCCCGGTTCCCTTAAAAGGGGCTACGTCATTGTGCCACATCCCCATATAACTGCACTCAGAGAAGCGGGAAATCCGAAGGAATAAATAAACTGTATTTGTTATAGGGGAGTAAATATTGGAGTAAAATGTTTTCCAGCGCCTCCAATGTAGACCGTTTATGTGATATTTATATAATAGCACACCTGCATATTACAGATAATCCATGGTGTTAGTAATATACATTTATTTAGAATAAAAGTCATATCTAACTGAATATAAATAGCAGTATAACGCACATAAATTGGCACTCATCAATAATATTTCCGAAGCATAATAGTGGAGTTTAAAACTTAAAATTCAGGCATTTGTCAATTCCACTATATAGCTAGTATGAGTAATTACTGGAATTAGGTGGAACTTTACTGACGAAATTTCAGCTATATTATCAGCGAACAAGCAATGGCGTGTCTATCTTAGCAGAATATACATTTCCTTATATTTACTATATGAAGGGAGTCGTTTTTAAAACCACCATTTAGGGTGTGTCTTCATGATTCAACCACTATATAGAAATATCCTTAATATTATTTTACTTGCAAAGATCCCAACACCGATAGATGTACTATAGTGCCCAGAAAATAAGCCATCATGGATTGACATACGTGGTGCAATTTTGGACACCATCTTTTGCATAATGTATGTGAATCAAATAATGATGATGCAAATTCGTCTCGAAACGATTACATCACAAATTGGACGCAGATGGCATATACGCGCTCTTTCCACATGGATCTGTTTGCATACCTCAACTATAAATAGAGAAAAAGCATGTAACAAAAATATATAAAAATGCATCTATCTCTACTATAGACGCCCATATAGTTTTGATGATTCTTCCAGTAGTCGCTGAAACTATAAAGAAATAAATACATGATATTCTCCAGTTCCCTATATGCTATGAAGTGCCTAAAAATAATTAGCTTTAAAATACATTAATAAATAAACTGCAAGACAAAATGAATAAATTGACCAAATCAAATTGTATATTTTCTTTCTGGATTGAAACCATGCTCGCAGGAAAGGAAACCAAAAGATTAATGTAATGTTGCGACATTTTGGGCTGTGATCATAGCATAGTATATGTGTTAACTCTGGCAAGGGTCCAAACATGTTTAATAATAATAATAATAATAATAATAATAATAATAATAATAATAATAATAATAATTGATTCGAGCGACGGCGGGTCGCATGATCAATTATTATGATTAGAAAAACAAACAATTAAATTGGGAAAAATAATTGACATATAATACAATAAATCGCAAAAGGAATGTGAAATTAGAAAATTAAGAGAAAATATTATGTTTGATTTGCATAAACAAATAACTAGATTGGGGTTATAGCAGGTTGGTCTGAGACATATAATGATGACACGCAATGAGACACGTAAGGTAGTAGATTTGGATTGATTCTAGGCAGTCCTTAGCTGCACATCTCAAGAGTCAGTCTCTATGACACGGGAAGCGGCGTCATTTCAGGCAGCACAGATGTTAGAATTTGTAATCTCTGAAAATTCCGGCGGATCATGTAAATAAACGTTCGTAAATAATTCAGGTATGTGTTCAGGTGTTTACATTAATTTAAAGTACTCTTTGTCTGCAACTATTTTGATACGCCCACCTCAATCTTTTTTTGTTAGAATTGTTGCATAAATGTAAAAATATAGACACTAGATAATCAACTAAATGATACAATGAAAAATATACACACTAGATGATCAACTAAATGATACGACGTACATTGACGTATATACACGTGTATGACTATACACATGAAATATAAAAAAACAACTCGTCAAAATGTACGCCGTATATTCATGAATATCACACAACAGGACCCGTTTCATAGCTCCATTAATAACAACCTAATTTTACAAATATTATCCTATCAATAAAAATCTATATAACACGATTTAAAAACTGGGATTACACATAATACAAAATAAAAACACACGGATGGTATTTAAACGAATAGACAGGAAAAACCATTTGCTAATCCTACAATGAACGAATGTAAAGCAGTAAACCGAGAACCTCAGAAAGTGGCAAGAACACGGATCGGCAATGGCTACGTCACTCGCTAACATTTCTTGAAAAGACAAGAACCAGAAACAAGTTTTAGATCCATGTTACTGTAGATTCTTGAACACACCGTCATTACCTCTAATAGTCTTTTACTGGCAAAACATATTACAGTAGCGATAATATGAGATATAGTTTTAACATCATGTTAATGATATATTTGATTCCTGAATTCAACATGCGATAAAAAAAACATTAAGAGACACACAACCACATCTTTATACATCGTCCAATAATTCTTACTACTATACGCAAAAAAGAGTAGGGCCAATATGAAACAGTACGACAATAGATACGTTAAACAAAAGTTACGTACTTAAGCCATTTTATAAAATGCCCTAGGGACCTATCTGCCTAAAAAAAAAACATAATAAACTGTCTACAGATTTCCAGCGTATCCATGGAGACTTATGCCATACATTTTATATTAAAAATCTCTACAACGGAGACATTCCTCTTCTTGAATTCAAATGTATCAAATATGTATAAAATAGTAATTCATTGTTGTTATTTCCTTTATTAAGAGAATGTGTTATCAATTATCTGCATTATTTTTTAGTAATAATAGTCGTTGTTATAATACTACTTACATTATTAAGAAAAGCTAATGAGGATTGTTCTACAGAAGTACATGTAACGCAAAGAATGAAGGAACTGTAGCTTAAACAACAACAAGCAAGCGTCTATTGCTAGGGTTTGCAGAGAATTAAAATGCTTATAGACTTATTTAAACTTTAACTCAGAGGAAAGTTAACGCATTTGGACAGGAAAGACTTCATCTTAAAAGGTAATAACCGCAAATCTAGTTGCCGCTTTTTTTCTTGTAAAATATGACGAGCATATCAATATTGCACAGAATTTCACAGTGTGACTTGTTTTTATTCGGGTACAATCACTGATATTTAATCATGTGTGAGCTCCTCGTGAGTAAATAATGCTATAACCACCTCTGCTGCTAAGAATAATGATGATTACGTTATGTTTTCATAATCATGAAATAAAATATATGAACATTGCTAGTGTTGCATTGGAATTCATTTCGCGTATTATAAATAAAGATGAATTTTATATTATTGGAAGCTTAAAGAAAATAACAACATTAATATTTGAAATTATTTTAACGTGGGACATAATTTTATGATTTATATGAACTGCGCCTCAGCACAACTGAAACTCCTCTCTTCAAGAAATAATTATAGATATTGCGAGAAAACTTGCTAATTTATTACGTACTGTTTGTCTAAAGGCATACACGTTACATTCTTCAGAATCCAATTTTGGACATTTCGCCTACTTAGTGGATAAAATAATTTAATATCTAACATTCAAATGCGTGCGTTTATTACAATTAGAAATACCGCTACGCCCTGTTTCTTTTTCTGTGAGATATATAAGAATGTAGATGTCTGTTCCATTTCTGGGATACATCTACGACAAGCTGCAATAATTGTGTTACATTTATTGTCTAACCTCAGGAATATATTAAAATGAAATATTAATTTGAATTTTATCTTCTCTTTCTTGTTTATTATTTTTCTGAATCTTATTTTGATGATTGAATTATATTTTTTTGTTTTCAATTGATGCTGTGTCTTTTTTGACATATAATGGTAAAAAGTTAACTTTGGCTTAACTTTTGACACGTTCGTTCATCTTCTGCCAATTAAAATGCCCTTTAAACCTTACCATCAAACGTTATAAGCGTTGTTTCTTACAAAAATGTTCATTTCATGCTTAGCAATTATCTACATATCACTTATCATTCAGTGTTTTTTTTTAAGTCGTGTTTATCTTCTTAAGTACGATATTGAATACTTTGTCTGGAGCAGTTCTAAACCCTCTATGTGTACAGTCAAAATGAAGTTGTGTGCTACAAAAAATTGCTACAAAACCAAATCATCAGCATTTATTGACAGCATATTCCTCGAGGACATGATTCTCTTTGAGTCGAAATCGAGTGAAAATATATAAACACGATATAATGACGATATAATCAATGTGTTACTCGCTGTTCCCTAGAATTATATTGTTCAGAAAAAAAGGGTGACTATAGATTACCCCACAAAAGGGGTTAATTCCAGTCTCACCCATGCATTTAAACGTTAAATTGAAAATTCTGAACTATACTCCGTTGCAATTTACGAACTGTGTTGAATACTTGCCCGTTATGTACTTCCGTTAATTTTCGTCGGCTTTTGTTGTCTGACTATTTTTTGATTTGCGTGTAATTCATGATATTTTTAACATAGCCCTAGGCTATTTTTCAAACTGCAGATAGCCAGTTTCTATTTTTTTATAGAAAGTAATTATTCTAAGAATGTGACTGGAGATATCTGTTTTTGGGGATACTTCATTGTAATATAAGTAGTTTTGCTTTTCAGTTTTGTTAATTCTTAGGATTGTGTTGATTCATAGGCTTTTGCCGACACGAGGCTAAAAATAACACATTCGAAATAATTTGTCAATATTCCTTCAAGCCTAATGTAAATACAGTAGTTGCTTACGAGTGGCACTAACATTAAATAATCTACATTGTCTTCCACTAGCTAAATACAACTATCTCCATATGTTATAAAACAGATGTATTTCGACCCTGAAGTTCTGGAATTGAATTTACAGTTTTGGCGAACTCAACATCTGTAGTTATTTTTATTAGAATGGTGTGTAATAACATGTTGTGTTCAGCAGTTTATAGCTGCTGTAAAAGCAAACACACTCTTTTAGCATAGGACCATTTTTTGTAATCGACGTTCTGAAAGTCTTCTTGTTTTTTAAAGGGTGGCAACCGTTTTAATTGATCAAGAAATAAAGTAAACGTCGCTATTATATTCCTTATTATGTTTGGCAAGAAGGTGGTTTACTAATTGTGTAAGATTTATTGTTTAGCTTATAAGAATTAGTGTTTGATTATTTTATATTGCTTGTGGATTCTAAGATAGTATATGTTGATGCCAAAATAATATTTGCTAATGACTTTGTTGTATTTAAAATACTTTTGTCTTTGTTAAGCATTATGCTGCGAAAGTATATGTTTTCAATCATCCGTGACAATGACAGGCGTACTAAGGAATGTTTATAAACATATTTTAATAGTTGCCTTTATTTTATGCTTGAGGAATATTCGATTATGGCATTTGTAGTTTATAAAATCATATCTATCTTTCTCTATCTCTCTCTGTCTCTGTCTCTCTCTCTCTCTCTATATATATATATATATATAACTATTACATATTATGGATAATTATTTTTTTTAAAGACATATTACCTCGATAGCAATAATTTTAGGTATACCGCATATGCATATATATATATATATATATATATATATATAGAGAGAGAGAGAGATATAGATAGATAAATAGATAGATAGATAGATAGATAGATAAGTTATAATTATGTTTTCAAGGAAATCATAGATTAGATCTCTGAAAAAAAAAACAAGACATGTCTGTTCGTAAGGAGACTTTACAAACATACTTTTCTTGGTTCAACTTTACAACATGGTAAGAAAGGAGAAAAGAAGAAACCAACACACTGAGAATGGAGTGTTTGTAAAGACTTTTTATTATCAGTTGTCAATTAAAGGAAAAACCGAAATAATTTTCGTTTAGAATATTAACATTTACTTTGCATTTATTTCTTACTAAATTGTGTGGTTAATAAAGGTTTACTAGCAAGAATTCGATAAATATTTCTGAACAGTAATTGTCTCAGATGTTCTAATTAAAAGGCGGAGATGTAATATTGTTAGCTTATTGGGAAAATGCAGGGTATCTAATTATGAAGCCTTCTGGATATTTGTTAATTGAAAAAGTTTTAATGGCAAAAACAATGTTATCAGACACAATTTTGTAGTTTAGAAGGATTACATATAAGTGTATATTTATGTGATACCTTTAGAAGAGCTAAAATATAAGAAGAATTAAAGTAATCGTGCAAACAAAAAAGATGTTTATATGTAGAATAAGATAACAGACGGAACAGATTGGGAAAAAGAACACGACGTGTTTGTATTTGTTTGCTTCTGCACTGAGAATATTAAGCACAATGCCGTTTTTTATGTGGAGCGATTGTGAAAATGGTCACTAGCTCCCAGGGCAATAGGGGAGCCGGATAGTGGCAATTGGTATGGAGGGTTTCCACTACATTTTTCGATAACTGATTGCTACAAGAGTCATGGTCTTATATGTGGGGTTGGCCGGGCATATGGTCTTTGATTGCAGTATCTGCCGGAGCAGATACTACACTTTTGGTCTTTGATCGTAAAAAGACACGTAGAGTAAGTGATTGCGATTGTAAGACAAGAATGAATAAGTAAGAGACAGTGAAAGATAGCAGGCAGTATTTCTGGTCTCTGTACACCACGCAAGTAATTTGGTGATCAAAATAGCAAGATTGTAGAAATAAAGAACGGGCGTGCAACTTCAAAGCCGAAAGGAAAATAGCATACAAATATATGTAATATGACAGATGTCGTTAATTTGGACGAATGCTCATTGCAACTTTTATAGACTTGTCAACCCAAACCAACCAATGAATGAACGTTCCTGGTGTATTTCGATGTAAGGAAACTAAAGCCGCTATCCCTCTATTCTTCACTTATTATATGTTCTTTTTTATCTGTATATACACTTATATAGACATGTTTGTGTGTGCTTTCTGACATACATTAGATCACTGCACGCCTAAATAAACATTATATATATATATATATATATATATATATATATATATATATATATGCGGCATGACAGAACACACACACAAACACATACACACACACACACACATATATATATATATATATATGTATATATATACAAATAACCGTGTATAAAAGGTCCCCTCCTCCGACTATACAACAGATTCAATAAGATTTATATTGAATAAATTACTAAAAAAAAAAGAAGATAATTCCAATTAAAAGTTTATAACATTATTTTTTATAAAAGCTAAACAATGGTTTCTTTTTTGGGGTTCTTTCTATTTATCACGGTATTTATATTTATTAGTGTAATTTTTTAAACGAACTTTTATATCAGCCTCGCGGAGAAATTGAAAATAAGGAGATGGTCGAAACATATGCTATATTATCAACTGCGACTACGACCAACCGTTCATTTAAAGGACTTACTAGATCGTATCACTCGATTACTAGCTTAGATCACTAAGCAATTTCACACACATATATTTTTAAAGACGTGTTAGAAATCAATAAGATAGAGATATTGCTCAAACTGAACAATATAAAATGTATAGCTAAAACATATCAGGGTCTTTAAACTACAGAAGCATTGCCATATATAATATAAACTGTATTTAGGACCTATATCTACTCTGTCCGTTTGACAATCTGTATTGTTGGACTTACTTTTAATAATTCCACTACTAAACTACGTTCACATGTTTTCAGTTGCGTCTGAGCATATTATAAACGTTGGCATATCCGTCCGTTTATTTGTTCCTTCTTTCTAACATTGATCTATAACACTGTGATACGTCTACGTTCTTTTTCTTTCTCAGAAGGCTTGTAACTGCTTAATTTTTTAATCATATTTTTTCGGACGAACCCGCAGATTGTATAATTATTTATATTTTTCATACTTAAATCTCTTTTATATTTTTTCTTTAGGTGCATTTTTAGTCTAATTATTCAGCATTTTTAGTCTAATTATTCAGCATCTAAATTTATTTTTATGGTGTATATGGAAAGGCGATAGACACCGGTAATTAGAGAAAGGACGCAAATAGGGTCGAAAAATATTAATTAAAGGAGAATTCTTGATACGAACTTAGTAATCAAAATTAAAAAAAAAATAGATATGCTTAGATGCAATTTTAGGAATGCAGAGAAATGAGCATTTTAACTATAAACACAAAGTAAAGGTCAGAAAGGTAGAATCGGAAACTGTTTATAGAAGAATGTCTTTCTGTTGCTGAAAGTGTGCTGGAGTCATATGCAATATGCAAAATCCTCGTTAAAAACATTTACATGTTTAAACATGTCACAAAGAAAAATAGTTTCAATATATTCAATTCGGCATCAAATTCCCACTCTTCCTCACAAGCTTGAATAAGTGTATTCATGTTGTTTGTAAACATTGGTCTTCATCGTTATTTCAACCGCAAGGCAATGCGTATTTCTTCCTCTTGTAAAAGAACTTTGTAGAACCACCCTGTCTGTCCCCAGCAACAATAATGTGTCCCCGCTATGTGTTTTAAAATATATATCTATTTCACGTCCCTTTTTTACATGGGGATCACCACTTGTCCAGGCTCGAAGGCAACTCAGGGATAAGGGTTATTGCGTGTACAGTAATCAATGAGATAGTATTGTAGTAATCATTAGTATTGGGGGGTTTGATAGAGTGTCTTACTTAAGGGGGCAGGTTGTCAGGAGTTTGTTTATGTTGGACTTGAAGACGTCCAAGTTGTAGTCAGGTGGGAAGCAGGCGTGCGGCCGAGAGTTCCACTAGCGTGCAGTTCTAAGAAAGAAGCTTTGCTCATGGAATCTACGTTTGGATTTAGGCACAGATAAAGGGTGGGGAAAATTATTGACAGTAGTTTCAGCGAGACGGGTGTTTCTCGTGAAAGATTGGCGCGGGGGTACGAGTGATTGGAGCTCATACGAGCACCTGCTATGGCAATAGCGCTAAAACAAAGAGAGGCTTGCAACGTCTATTCTGTGGCATAGAGGTTTCAGGGTAGAGAAAATGGCATCCTCTACTAAACCACGAAGTCTATTTTGTACTCTGTCAAGGCAGGATAGGCTGTTTTTTGCAGCTCCTGCCCAGATGTGGCAACAGTATTCCATCCTTGGACGTACTTAGCTTTTATACTGATAGAGAATTGCATCAGTAGTGAGATATCTTCTGGAGCGGTAGAAGGATCCCACCATTTTCCCAGCGTCCCTGGCAACAGATTTGATGTTCGTGTTCCATTTTAGATCACGAGTAAAGGTCAAACTCAGAAGCTTGTCAAAACATGGATCCTGTCCAAGACGAGAGACATCCATTTCAATTGATGCCAGATGGGGATCACATTGTTGAATATGTAAGAATAGAAGCTTTATTTGGGATGTATTAAAAGTGATCATCCACCTCTTCTTTTTTATTTCCCCTATGCTGAGCTATTTCCCCTATGCTGAGCTATTCCAAACTTATATGTTTTTAAAATATCGTCGTAAGGTCAATGAATGTACATCGTCAACATTTAGCAGTGAAGCAGATATCTGAAATATAGCAAACAGGTCTGATATAATTATATAGTTTTAAAGTGGATTTAATAGTCAATCATGTTAACTTGACCCATCAGCTAGACGTTTCTCTACGTGGTACGACCGTCTTCACCACTCCCTCGCCGGCCTATTTTATTCATCTGGCATAGTCTCATTTGCAAATGAACGTCACAAGCTTACGGTATATTTATATTATCGATTTTTATAAAACATGATAACTTTGTAAATCCAGCTAAGTTTGTTTTCAAACTGTAAACGTAGGAGTGCATAAACTAGGAAGAGTTGCCCATCAGCTAACCTTTACTTAGCACTAACTCGTTAGAAATATAGGTTACGATTTTCAATCCAAAATATAAATCCGGTATTGTTGCATGATTTAAATAGAAGCACTATTAAAGGTATTTGAACATTGGAGTTTCTTGTTCTGTATAACCTGTGTATTAAAAACTTATTATAAAGTAGCAAGTTCGAGCTTTTTCATTATTCCAGACATTTTCAAATTAAAATAAAATGCATTTAGCTTGGAATTATTTATTTAATAAGGTTTATTTTTGCCAAATAGAAGCAGCTACAACAGAAAGTATAAAGCAACATTAATACGGCATAATCTAACAATGGCAATAATATTTAGATTCTTTTAAAGTGATATTTATTTTATAATATTTTGTATCTTATAATCCCTTTCGCCCAATAAAAAGTCCAGGTAGGCACACGTCAACAAATTCAGGTTTTTACCTCGTTCTATAGATATAAAAAAAACTTGCACACACTGGCAGGCAGATCCGGAATTATTCGGATTATTATTATTATGAGAGCGGTGTGGTAACTGCTTGGATGAACGTCCAGTAAACAAACATAAAGTGTAGTACTATATCTCTAGAACGAAGACAGAAGATATGAACCAGAATGCCACCAAGTATAAAAGGTACTCTTGGGAGAATGAAGAAGCAACACACCCGCATCCAACATCTCAGGAATGGTTTTCTTCTTGATACACACACCCTAATGACTGGCCCATATTTACATCTTCATGTAACCGTTTCTAAGGCATTTAGTGTAGCACGTGACGCCGTTCATATGCCAGTGACCAGCTGATCGTGTTATAAATAATGTCGTGACCAGGATATATTTTCCAACATGGAAACAATTTTGTCCTTTGCTAATCGATTTTGGCACAATCTGTTATAAATGTTGCCTTTAGATGAAAGATTGACTCTTAAAAATAGTCCTCGGCATAACAAAAAAGAATAGCCACCGGCATCTCGATCCGTTTTTTCTTCATGTTTCCATGTGCTGTGGTTATCGTTTATCAACCCTGGGAAGCGATAGTGCCATATTGGTGAAGCGGCCAGGATTCCAACCTGGGTTACGACGGCACCAATTTATCACATAATCAGTCGGTCACTGACGTATGGGCGGCGTCAAGTGTTACACGAAATGTCTTAAAAACCGTCCCATGGAGATGTGAAGATGGGCCAGTCATTAGGGTCTGTGTATCGAGAAGAAAAGCATACACGAGATGTTAGAGGTGGGTGTCTGGCTTCTTCATTCTCTAAAGATG
The DNA here is from genome assembly GCF_053919585.1 of Euprymna scolopes. NCBI lineage: Eukaryota > Metazoa > Mollusca > Cephalopoda > Sepiida > Sepiolidae > Euprymna > Euprymna scolopes. The sequence continues at coordinate 17,159,421 of NC_136496.1, read as the reverse complement.
GCCTCTTAACCCTTGAGACATGTCTTTGTTCTCCGGACCGCTCCCTTGTTTAATGGATACATTTATGGCAGATACAAGAGAACAGACGACACAAAATCGTAACATATATGAAACATGATTAACTATTTTCTTTTGCATTATGTATACACTATATATTACAAAAACATTTTACCCTCAAAAATCTTCAAAATTAAAATAACTTACCTAACTAATGAAGATGGGGGGACTCTTTCGTTTACCTAATGTGTGCTTACCTCATATTATCCAGAAAAAAAGCGGGCGATATAGCAAAGGGAATTTAGGGGTTGTATTCTGTGTATCTCTACGTTTATGGCCAAACCAACACTTAAGAGTGGGTTAACAACCGTGGCACTGGGAAATAGTCCAACAAAAGTTAAACTATTAACAAACATATAAGTACTATTTAGTATTTTCAATTATACATGACCCCGTAGAGGACCTCCTTTTCGTAAGTTGAAATGATCTATGTAACCTGTAAAATTTCTCACTCCTACGGTAGGATCATTATGCGGAGTACAGTAGCTCTACATGAAACGAAGTAAGCGTCCATTGAGGAGGTATCCATAAGTGATGCCCCTGTTGCCTCCACACTGTTGGAAGGGGTGAGCGGAGTAACCTTCACTCATTTCATTGTGAGCTATCCTGCCATATTTGGTAACTACGAATGTTAATAAAACAGTGTGTGCGTGCACAAGGTTTACATATTATGTTACCCCCCTGGTTACCTTGCAGTGGTGGCTTCAATTGATCGGTGCAATATATATATATATATATATATATATATAAATATATATATATATATATATATATATATATATATATATATATATAAGTTTGGTGGTTAAATTTAAAATTCTGAAAAAGCAACATATAGACACATATATTCGATTTAAGAATGCATTGTGTGACAAAAGGAATATATAGAAGGGGCTATGTTAATTTCCTTAATCCATGGATTTTCATCAGAGGAAATGAAATGCGGTTAGCAAAATGTTCAGCTGCGAGTGGACGCTATTTTTCTATTCAGCACAATTATTGAAAATAGTTTTTGTGTAAGCAAAATAGCTTTCATCGAAGCTGAACATTTTGCTAACCGCATTTCATTTCCTCTGACGATATAAGCCAATATTGAAAATCCATGTATTAAGGAAATTAACATAACCCCTTCTATATATGCCTTTAGTCAAACATAAATTCCTAAATCGAATATATGTGACTATATGTTGTTTTTTTTCACAATTAAAAATGTAACCACTAAACTTATATATTGCTCTATTCTTAAACATTGAGTTTTTCCTTTTTGACTATGATCACCTTGAAAGTATTACTTCAAGTAATATCATTCAGCAGCCAAGCGAACGTTGGTGTCAGTGGTGATCTCAAACCCGGCGTTTGATTCTTTCGTTAACCCTCTCTGTTACTGCGCATCCAAGTGGTCCGAACCTCACGCCATTGCTGCCGACTTTTACACCTCCAAATCGGCATATTACATCCATTCCGACAATCGCTTGGGTGCCAGGCACTGGGTGATCAGTGACAACCGCATGGACTTTAATCCGGTGATTCTCGATTTCAATTGTGACAGTCCTCCTCCCTCGACATTTCATTCGTAACCCATCGAATGCCACTATTTCGATCTTCCATTTCCATCCCCTGACAAGGCTAGTGTGCACCATGTTAGTGGTATAACTAGTATCGATCATGGTAACAGCTTCTTATCCTTCCACCACAATTTCCTGCTTGGGCATCTGCTGCGAGCGCGCCATTATTCCGAAGTCAGGACAGGTGCTGGCGCTTCGGCTCCCCCTTGATAGTTTCCCAGTTAACTGCAATGTGACCACTTTGATTGCACCTGTAGCACACAGTCCTTTCCAAGAACTTCTTGCAGTCTCACCGCGGGCCACCATATTCAAAACAAGCACTTCGCGGTCTCGGGTGGTTTTTGCTCTCATCCTTCTGTGCTATTGCCACCATAATACGACCCCAGAGGGGTGGGTGCTTACTGATATTCTTGCAATTGGAAGCAGATAACTCACCTCCAAAGTCTCGATGCCTGGGACCTGCTGCAGCGTTTTGAATATCCCATCCGGAAACCCGGTAACGAATGCTATCTTTGCAACGTGGTTCGCGACCTGTCTCCGAATTCCTGCCTGTTCCACCAATCTTTGAAGACCTCTTCAATCAAGGCGGATGTTCTTCCTCCCATCCTCTTTCTTCAGCATACCTCTCGATGTCGCTGCATACTGACCTAAGCCAGCCGGTATCGGGGGAATGACCAATCAGCTTGCCGCATATCGAAAAAAGCTCACGCTTATTGAGCTCTTCTTTCATTTGTGGGATCTCGTTTCCCCTTCACAATTCCAGGCCACCCGACGCATTTCGTTTCAACTTTAGTCCCAAAGCCGCCCCCATCCAATATTCCGGTACTTTGCCGACCAACCCGAACTTCTTTAAGTAAAACATGACTTTCCTTACAGCCACAAGTGATTCATTCACAAGGATGTCGTCGATATATGAGCTCACGGCGCCCTTGGAACAGGGTCAATTGACTGAACTTGTCACACGTCTTGACCACTTGCCTCACTTGTTCTTTTTGGACAGATGGATACAGAAGGGAATACTGTTGCCGTGGACAAATCTTGCCATTAATGAGCATTCTGCTATCAACAAAAGGAAAGGTCAGAGCAGTATTAGATTTCCGAGAATTCAAGCGACACGTCGTGTGCCATACTAGGGCTGATGCCGAAATCGCTTGAAGTGTTCATAGTTTAGGACAACCAATTTTAATAAATAAAAAAAAATAATATTGGCAAGCCAACAATCGCCGGGTTTGAGATGACTACAGACACCAACTTTGTCAGTCTGCCTCTCACCGACCTAACCTTCCAACACGTTTTATAAATGTCTCCCCCATGATTTCACGGGATTTTCCCTGACTTCCACAAGAGCACACCCTTTGAAACTATGGGCGCCATCTTGATTTCTCTATCTCTTTCGCCAAACCTCGCCCGACACACACGCGGTAAATCTGTTTGTTTGACTGGTTTGTCCCTTTTTTGTCCTTTCCTTCTGCTAAATTTAAACAATATTGAATAGTGTGGATTTTTACTACATAATAAGGTTACCTGAATGATTTTTTTAATAAAAGTAACAAAATACTATAGTGTTGTTTTTAGGACAAAAATATATTGTTCCATTCTGTTATATCAAAACATATATGGAATATATATATAATGATTTATCACTGTTCCATTTGAGCATCCTGCATTAAATAGAGAAACATATTGATCGTCTAATTACTATTGCGAGTTCTTTTTCTTCACCATAGACGTCGTTTGCTTTGTCTCTGTTTTTGTTTCCATTAATTTAATTAAACCATATGTTTTTTCAGAATTTTCTTACTTATATCCGCGTTTTTCAGTTCTTGCTTGTTTGATTATCTGGAAAATGGTGTTCGTTGATTTATTGTTTTTAAATTGATTTTCCCGAGAATTTTTGTTAGATGATTATCCAGATTAGTTACGTAATGACAATATTTCCAAATGTTAAAAATGGATTGACCTTCATAGTATCGTTTCTTCGTTATGAACAATATTATTATTATTTTAGCGTAGCATAATAAGTGCAGATATACCAATGTTTACTTTTGACCAAAACAGAAGCCGTTCGCTGTCTTTTGTATATTCCATAGCGCAAGTGTGTTTATCTAACAGGTATTAGGTGCTTTCCTACATATCTGAACGTGCTTTTTTCAAAAGTAATTCATATTTACATTACAAGTTTACGATGCCTATCTTGTTAGCTTGAATTACAAATTACTTACAATAAACATTCATTGCCAAAGTAAATAATGACTTAATCCTCTCGTACCCGTGTAAAAATCAGATCTTTAAAAATAACGAGTGAACAAAAACCCAAGAAACTTTTAGAAACATCTTATAATAATATTCAGCTACTCTAGTACGAAAATATAAAAATATTTAAAGCAGTATTAGCGAAACTATGGCAGTAGATAGGAACATAATCTTATTTCAGTCTGTCAAGTTATTAACGAGGTTCAGAATATATGTATATATATATATATATATTTATATATATATATATATATTAACCAGGTTCAGAATATATATATATATATGCATATATATGTATATATACATATATATATATACGTATATAGATACATCCACACACACACACACACACGCACACACACACATATATATATATATATATATATATATATATATATATATATACACACACATTGTGAATCACCAACATATACAGGGTACAGTACAATAACCGATAGAATGTGTAAGCGAAAATAATAAATACGAAATATGCATGAATAAATCATAATAGTTAAGAGTATATACGACCAAACTAAACTGTCGGCTTGCTAGTATACGGCGTTGAACAATAATTTTTCCCCCTAAAGAATGCAAATTTACATTTTTATTTAAAATGTTATCAAAAAAATAAATTCAGATAACTGGGTTATGCAGTATAGTATTTATTCAATGGGGGGGTGCCTTTTTTCATAACACACCTTCTAAGGCCTAGGGTCTTGCTTTTTACTTTTCCTCAATGAAATACAGCTAAGATGTACAGACCGTTTCAATCGTAAATGATATCATCTTGCAGGAAATTGAAAAACTGAAAAGGGTCAAGATTATTTTCAATTTTAGAGGGGATAAAATATACTTTGCTATAAGTTGCGTTAGGAAACGTTTATATACTTATGGATTGAAATTTAATTTCAAAAATCAAATTTCTGTTAAGGATGTCGTGCGATAAAAAGGAAGAAAGTTTAACTGTGTCGTACTGTGAGAATAGGAAACTGTTTTATTGTAAATTATTTCACGTGTTTAAACATTAATAGAGATCCGTACGTTAACAACACACTTGTTAGGATATAAGACACTTATAATATTGTCGGTTTAACATGAGACAATAAGTTTTTTGTATAATTTATATTAGAATTCTTTTTCGAATAAAGAAGTTCGGAGATTAGAGCCTGTAATCTTGACATGCAAGCTTTATACCCATTCGATGTTTAAATGTGGTTAAATGTTCAAATCATATAATGATCTTTATTAAATCGCAATACTGCATCAAACCAATGTGATAAGACTATCTTCGCTCTATCTTATAATACTATGCTTTCCATTAAACTGACCTTTTTAAAGACGATGCATATAAAATGCAGCGAGATCGCCCAATAGTTTCGTAGAAAAAAGTTAAATGGAAACAAAATAAAATTTGCAAATATTTCAGCAAATTATATGCCAATGTATATGACGTAAAAATATGAGTCATATTTAACAGTTCGAAATCTCACTAAGTTGGTAATTATTGTGAAAGCAAATAACTCTTTCTCTCTCTCTCTCTCTCTCTCTCTCTATATATATATATATATATATGCATATATATATGTATATATACATATATATCTATATCTATATATATATATATATATATATATATATATACTAGCAAATTACCCGTCGTTGACTAGGTTCAAAAACAGGCTACAGAAAATAAACCCTTATTTATGAAAGTATGATCGGTTATGAAATGGAAGGGTTGTAAAGAGATAGCATCGAAATTGGGGAAATCAAAACCAAAGCAAAATATGATGCAAGTGAAAATAAAATAGATGAACCCTAGAATTTATTATATCATACCTGTTCACACTGAAACACTTTTCACAATATTCTGTGGATCTATATTAAAATAACTTTGTTAAACTTTGTGACATATTTCCATTCTATAGAGGCCGGGCGCGAACGAACCCCCCACAATTTTATTATACAATATTTCTTCAAACTGAAATATAATTATCACAGTATACTTACGCAGATAGATATAGAAAAGTCTTTATAAAAGTGTGTGTCTATGTCCATACTATGGAGGCCAGGCGTTCACCCAGACCCCACAATCTTATTATACCATCCCTATTTAAGTTAAAACATACTTATCAAAGTATTATTATGTATATCTATATAAAAAACAATTGTAAACGTTTTTTTTTAATTTTTAATTTTTTTTTTTCCATCTTTTGTGGACCAGGTAGGTACGCAGATCGCACAATTTTAATGAATATACATTATGCCAGATCAAACATACCCATTCATGTGTCTCGATAATCTTCTATCATATGTGATCAGTTTTCTATAATAGTCAACCATATAGGAGCCTATTCGTGAGCATACCCACACACATAGCTTCAGTTTTATATTATATATATCTATATATATATATATATATATATATATATATATATGGGTGTTTGCATGTGTGTTTGTGTGTTTGTGTATGAATCCGTGAGTGTGTTGGCGTTTCGTGTGTATATTTCGATATTTTGTGTTTGTGTGTTAGTGGGTGTATGTGTATGCGCATATTTTTTGTTGACACACACGCCTTTAACATATGCATTTGCAATATGCAATTTCTGAAGATTTTCTGGTGTCCATTATAAATCTCAAAGTGTTATTTGCAAACGAATTACTTCGTAGTTTCGAATGCTTCTATACCTATCAAGTTCTAATAGATTAAAACAGTTTCCGGCAATTCATTTCTATGAACTTTACAAATCTGAAGCCACATGATGCAGAAATGTCTCTATTGATCTTTTCGATATTGTAAATATATCACAATGATTGTCAACAATAAAACTACAAATGATGATGCGCTTTAAAGTCTGATTTAAAGCTCACGTTTGCCGTATATAATATTTAGTGAAGTATTACAGTAGAAAATTGTTATCATGCGCTCCTAAATCCCTTGTTTAAATGAGCTTCTAAGTAATTATAATTCGAATATTTTACAACAGTCAATCTGAAGCATAATTACCGAAATAAATACTGCCAGTCAATCCCCATGGCATAAATTGTTGCCACCTTACGTGAGCTCTGTTTTATATGTAGAGATACAGGCTACATGTTGAACGCTAAAGTAATTATTACAGTTCTGAAGATGACATCTGATTGTTTTTAGTGCTTCTTTTAATTTGCCATTTATTCGTGCTTTTAGTCTTATTTGTTCATTTTTCGATCAGTAAAACCTCATATATTTTCCAGGCAATATATTCGCTTTAATGAAAAAGAAGAAGATTTACTGGTTCCGTTATTCATGGCATATGCATAAGAACGTGAGGTTCTTGGTAATTTTATCAGTGTTTAGTAAGCTTTTAAAGTTTTGTTTGTTCTATTTTTTTAATGTTTCGGTTCGTAGCGATTTGGTATTGCTATTACGTTTTTAATTATTGCTGGACAATATTCTGCCATGACGGGATATAAAAGTGGTTATTTTAATATTTCGATGATGAATATTAATAAGGATTTTACAAATCTTCTATATATCAATAGTGAAATGCGAACCTCTTCGATTACACAGTATTTATTATCCTCTACAAATTTTATTAGTCATATATTTTATTAGTCATATATTTTATTAGTCATATTATGGGAATATGCATGTATGTATAATTCACCCGTTTTTTACATTCTAATCTAAAATGTTTGGAACCCAAACGCGATTTACGACGTAACTTTCGTATCTATGATTGCATGTTCGAAATTCTTTGTCGAGCAAAATGGAACTGCAGTCGAAAAAACGATAGATTACATGCGGGTGTACATGCTTAAAAAATGCACGAAAAATATACGTCCATCACCATTATATTGTATTCAACTGCTTTATATTATACTAGCAGAACCCGTTAACCGGCGTTGATAGTGGTATCATGCTTCCATCCCCTGTGTAAATAGGTTATACATGGTTGTTGTCTTTTTGTCGTTTGCCAACACCCAACCACCTCATATTTTTAATGGCTTTCGAAATAGACACGCCATTTTATACCTAGGGTGAGGTTGTCACAAAGTTGGCTGGAGGGTTCAGGGTATTTTTCAGGGTAATTTACAGGGCAAAATATTTTAGTTGGATAGACTGGTCATATGGTAAAAAAATATCGAAACCTATATCCTTTAAAGGGAAAGACATTCCTGTAGTAACCCTGTGCGTTACCAAATATAAATGTAAACGCTATCTAAGAAAGTGACTGTTTCAAGAAGGGTGTAAAAGGTAACATTATAAAAGAACGGTTTATTGAAATTGTAAATAAGCTTCTAAAACGTTAAACTTAAACACGCTCTTATTGAAAATGTAATCATTCTAAAAGCTGAAATAATTATGTTATTGTTCTGAGAACCACTCTTTTCATGGGAGGGGTGTTTAGTAATAAATCTGTGCATTAGCATTACAATTTAATAAGAACATAGTAAAACTTGAATTAAACCTGAAAAAGCTATTTCTTAATTTGGCAGTATCAAAAATTCATATGTAACAAATTATGCTGGCATATGATCGCGTATGCTATAGCGCTCTGCAATAACATGCATACGAGATCAAGTCTACTCTAAAACTTAGTGCTTATGCATTTTTTGAACCGCGCTACTTGTAATTAGTGTTTTCAGGCTAAATTCAATAATCGCGCTCACTTAATGTTTGTTTCTAAAAAGTGTGGATAACTTTTCTATATTAATTGAAAGCGAAATTGTTTGTCGTAGTATAATAAACACAATTAACGTAAAATGATCATCGATTTTTTATGGTTAGTGCACATCCAATCGATTATTCATGCCCGAGTGTCCCCTCTCCCCCCAAAAAAGTTGGATGGTCAGTTAACGGTAAATGTTGTTCATTGTACGCTGACCCCTTCCCACAAACAAAAAGGTGGTCATAAACTGGGTGCTTATTTACAATTACATTATTATATACATGTGATTCGCTACTTTTATGACACTAACAGTATTTAATATTTAAAAAACTATTTGTTTGCCAACATTTTAAACGTTATTTACGGTTTCAGCACCAGAAAAAAAAACTTTTTTTGAATCTAACATGTAATCATATATGTTCAGCTCCTACTTTGCCGGAATTTTAAACGTTATTTTTGTTTTCCTAGTCCCGGAAAACATATATAAGTCTTAATTTTAAATGCTTGTTGGAAGATGGAAAGAATCCTTTTATTTACACATTTCTGTTTGTTTAATAAGGTGGTTAGGAAGAGATACAGTTTTATGACATCCTTACATGATAAAATAAAAGCGTTATGTAATTTTATCACTTTATAATTTGTGTATATAAGCAAATATGCAAACATAGAAATTGAATGGGAAATTCGAACGCCAAAGGAACTGAAATATTTCCTATGCGTCCCTAGAAATACTATTGCGGTATCTTTTTTTATAAAATGAACGTTCAATTTAAATTATTTGTTAACCACATCTTAACCTGTAAAATAATAGCGTATTTTATTTTAGCCATTTATAGTTTATAAGCAGTTATAATGTAAACAAACGTGATAACTTTAGAATAGAATCGGCAGCGCAAAAGCAAAATCGAACGAAATGTTTTTGCAAAATGTCCCTAATAACCGTTTACTATAAACGAGTACATTTCTCGTTATGTTTATCACTAGAATCAAATATAAGTAATAATGATATGTAACTCTACCTTTATTTATAAAATAAAATATAATTAATAACTATTTGTCGTTGTAAATGAAATAAATGTGAACTGCAATCTATATAATTTTAAAACTACAAATGACCTTTTAAGGGGTGCTGTAACCAAACATCCAGTTTACGACTTTCGGTTACGCATGCGTACATAAACAAGCAATCGACACGACAATAAAACTTATAGTTTTACTGTGTACGTTTTAATCGTCCCAATTGTTTGTTTGTTTTTTTTCGCGTGTAAATTATCCAAATAAACAATTTTTTAATATTTCTGCATTTTTACACCGTTCATTTCCGTATTACTTTTAAGATATTTTAACGCAATTTAATAAATATGCTTTATCCATTGGCAACCATAAGAGTATTTCACAACGGCGATTTACATACCGCCTACATTTTGTTTTAATTTATTCTCCATTTATAATACCCCTTTCTTCAAAACATTCATACATTTTCTTCTACACCACCAACATAAATAAAAAACCCCGCATATATGTGTTTTTTTAATTTGGTTTACAAATACATAATCAACGCGACAATAAAACGTTTTGTTTTACTGTGCACGTTCTAAACATCCCAATTGTATTTTTTTCGGGTTTGAATAAAAAGATTTATCAAAATTTGAATTAGACTTTTATTTAAATGGAATCTGTTCAGTGCAAATTTACCTATACGTATGACAAGCCACATATACTTCAATGGTTGTATTTTTTCAAACATAAACAATTATAGACAGAACTACTCACAGAAATGTATCTATATTCTTTTTTCATTTTAATATACTTTCATAGAAATGTTTCTGTTACGTCACAAAACGATTTTCTTTACGTCACAAATGGCAGGCTCATACATTAATTCCATAGCTAATATAACATACTGACACAACAGGTCAGGGTTAGTATAGTTGAAAGATCAAATTCCAATTTTTCTTTGGTAACATACCACGAGAAATTAGCAATAAATCAAGTAATTGGTTGTCTGCTGATAATGTTAGTAATAATTAAAGTGACATGCGAACCATATATTATTCTGAGAGTACGAACTTCGTCATTCGGGTATTTAATATGTAATGAGTGCACTCAGTGAAGTCATGTTTGTGTTAGTCCGTATAGCATTCATTTTTGGGTGATGTTTCGCTCAATCCGGAATGCCCAAATATGTAGAAATTATGATTTGAATATTGGTAAAGTGTTAAGGGTATGTCATGTATAAGATATTACTAGTCAGTTTATGACGGCTTTTAACCTGGAAGGTAGGGAAATGTATATATGCACGCGGCGTAGAATGGGGCCGTAAAACACTTATGGAAGACGGGAGAAAAATTTAAGCTATTTCCTCTGAAGGTAATGGCGATGATGAAGATGGCGCTCCTAGTAATAAATGTAAAGCTGTAATATTACGAAATAATGTGTATGAAATGGCGTTCTATAATTAAATAAAGTAGTGCCTAATAGCGTAAGCAAATAAAGTTTTATGTGTAATATGTTGTTATAACTCTACGGTATGTTGGTCCGGGGGGGGGAGGAACTGCGCCTCTATTTAGTTATATACAAGATAAATACGAGGTGTATGTGCGCAAGTGTGTTCTTGGGAGTTTAACTGAATACGAGTTCATAATTAACACTCACGTTAAGAGGTCGATAGAGTACTGAGAACATGTGCAATAACGTATGCCACAGACTGTCCTTTACTACGTGTTCATAACTCTAATCTACATACCTTTTTCGGTTTCCTTGCGACGTCGCTTCTTGTAGTTTCTTATTATTCAGAACAACAGAAATTTGAAATAATGAACAAGCAGACTGTACATGTTACGTTCTCTGAACACGCAACAAACCTAAAACTCCGAGTTACAAAAAAAAAGAAATATTTATTGTGCCTTAATCAAGTTGAAAGCAGGGAAACATTTATTTTAATATGAAGATGAACAAATATTAATTAACAAATATTAAATACGTTTCTTTTGGACTAATGTTATTTAAAAAAGGTTTATTTATGTCTAATAAAAATAAGCACTTCTTACTTCATTGTAAGATTTATTTAGAAAGATGATTGAGCAAGAGAAAATAATATACTATTATTTCTTTGGTCAGAGAAAACAAAATTAATCTTTGTATTTACGAAAATTGTCAGTGTTTTTAGATGGTTTGCAAGTAATTGGCTCTTTTAAATAAGTTCATTTCGACTTGGGAGTTATAGTATAATTTTTTTTTGCAGAGTCAACGGAAGTAAGCTTAACTGTAAACTACATCACTGATAAGTATATCAAAACAGCATCCCTTCATAATTTTGGGCGTATAGAACATTCTAAAATCGAGTAAAATAGAATATAGCATATTAGTGCATTCTATACTTACGCAATATGATAGATTTTAATATTCCATATGTCCAAAACTTCAAGAATATCTCCAAAAAGAATATGCACATATTTCTTAATAGTATAATGATTGAATAGTAAAAAAATATTTTTAATATTATTATAAGAAGATGTAATATTCTAAAGCTTTTATGAGAAGAAGGTCATTCTTTTAAACTCCCTCTTTTTATGAAAAGTTTTAAAATTCATATTATATCGGCACTATTATAACTCAATATATAAAAGTTTAGATTCAAAAATTGAATACAAAAACCTTTTATCTTAGATATCATAAATCCTTCAATAAACATACTTTATTATTTTGTTTCATTTTCTATATTTTTAAAGATAAATTTAGATGCACTAAGCACGCAATAAATATACATAATCAAATTTAAAAGTAATTGTTTTTCCCCATATCTCTTTGGAATGTTGTGTTACAGGCCAGGAATCTGCAATTAAAGTGTGTTTCTCTTTGATGTGCTAACATGCGATGTTATATTCCCGTAGGAGTAGATTGCATTTTCAAAGTGTTTTAATTTTATTAACCATCCTACGTATAAAATTCTAAAAATTTCGTTCAAGGTAAATTAAAAGTGAATGCAGTGTAACATTGAGGTAAATATCAATGGCTTGCAAGGTTGATAGTACTGCAAAACATTTTCCCATTAGTTTTGTAGTTTATTGGAATTTCTTAGAAAAATACCAAATGGTTAGAACAATACTATGAATATTATTAATGTTAGTCGTATAAGTCTACATGGTATAATAATGGTTTGTGCATAGATAATTGTGATAGTGAATGTGGGATTTACATAGATATTCTATAACATAAATCTGCAATAGTTTGTTTATTTCTTAGAACGTGTTAATTTATTACATAAAATAAGGATCATTTAAACATCTATGGAAAAAAAAGCAGTTGCTTTGGAACTTATTTTTAAGCAACCCACATCAGTGTTCCTCTTTCCCATCGCCAACAGCTGCAGTTATGGCGCGTTTGAAAATAATTTCATCAAAATGTGTACATTCCTTACAAGAAAACAAACTAAACTTTTGTTAAAATCATTTTTATCTACAGTAATATATATATATATATATATATATATATATATATATATATATATATATATATCTGTATGTATATATGGATAATTTCATCAAAATTTGTACATTCCTTACAAGGAAACAAACTGAACTTTTGTTTAGATCATTTTTATCTACAGTAATATATATATATATATATATATATATATATATATATATATATATATATATATATATATATATATATACATGGCTTATATTTATTGCCTATGTATTTCACAGCCATTCTTTTTACGGCATATCTTAACAATTTTGATGTTTATTGGTTTGAGATATTGTTTACGTCCATTTTTATTATATAAGATGACTATTCGTATGATTATGCTTATACACGTGTTCAATTTTCCTTCCTTTACTATCTGACATGTAGTCATTACGACCAGTCTTGTATTAAAAATATTGTACGAGCGTCGGCAATTCACCTTCTGTCAGAAAAGTTGCCGGTGTTCAATTTTTCTATTTACCTATGAAGAATAAGTACATATTATTAGGATTCCATAGTTGCTAGTTAATAAGCAACTAGAATGGTTGCAACTGTGTCTATGCATTTTACATTCCGGAGCTCAAATGCAGTTGACAACTGTTACGATCTTTTTCACGGTCAAACAAAGAAACTAGCTATCTTATTAAGCTATAAACAAAAAACGAGAAATTTAATTTACGGTGTATAATACAAAAATGTTTTAAATACGTAATTTTGAAATAAACAATGCAATGCCCAATTTCAATTTATCTGGCAAGTAATTCATATGATTTTATAATATATTATCGGTATTTACTGCTTCATAACATTGATAGAAATCGGTTCAATTATTTTAGTATATTTTACAAGAACTTGTTTCCGTTTGACTGCAAAACAATTATCTTATTGTAAGCTGGGAAGCACTGCTCGCCATTGTGTTATTCGAATAATTTTCTTTCATATATAATTTTAATTGGAATTCATTATTGAGATGAGTATTATTGATTAATTTATTTATTGCGGATATTATCCTCATCTTTTATTTTGTTGTCGTTTCAATAGTTGGCCGAAAAGTCGTGAAACAACAACAAAGAAGAGATGGGGATTAGACTCCGCAATAAATTAATCAATTTTCTTTTACTCTTAGATGAAATAGAGAGTAAGTGTATATAAACATTTACATTAAGAATGTTTGTGTCGGATATTATAGGTTTTGGTTAAAATTTTAACACGTTCAATCTAACACGATGTTACGACAAAAATCGCTAGCGCAAATCTTGAATTTCTGCTGTCAAAACTTAACTCTACAACTTTACGCTCGACTATCAAAAATACTTTCTAGAACACGAAGCAATGCTGTCACTAGTTGCTACTCCGCATCCATATTCAAGTCAACACAGTCTCTTAAATACCAGGCTTTTTTCTATCCAGCCAGAAGCGTCGTATGGTCATGTTAGGTTAAAATATCGTATGCATATAAGAAGAAAGTGCTGCCATTTTTTTCTTTTACTTCAATCGTTTCTGCTAACACGAGACCATACAGACTGTACACAAACAGGTTTGTACTAATTTTTTAATTACTTCATTACAAAATGGGAATTTATATTTCAGTTGTTATCAATTTACATCATATTACTTTACGATGAGATTGCTCATTCCTGATTAGAAGTAAACTTATAGTGTTATATGATTGGAAATAGAAGAAATTAGATAATGAAAGGTTTGTAAGCTTACTTTTCTGATTTTTTATGTTCCTACTCGTATATAAAAAAACAATACAACTAACTATTATATAAACTTACTTTATAAAATCAGCGTTGCCAGTTATTAGATATGATTTGTAATACTTCTGCGTACCTTACAATTTGAAAATGTCATTTGTCGAAATCAGATAATGTTTGCTTATCCTCTGTTGATTACGGTAATATGCGAAATATTCTCATGAAACGTTGCTTTTACCAGAAGGCGCACACTGTTTTTAGTATACTTTTTAGTACAATTTTATTTAGTACACTCGTATTATATTTTCAATTCAAACGAAACACTCCTGTTCTTGTTTCTTTCATGCAGTTATTGGAACATTTGTCATAACGTATGTCATCTCTGCCAAATTACCTGACCCCTGAAATATGCCTAGTTTAACACACACTTTCATAATATATCTGAAATAACACGATATTGCAATAACAAATGCAATGTTTGACTTTTAAACTAAATTGTTATTTCTGTCTTAAAATTAGCACTGTATACAAATTATTTTTCTGCAAGTTTAGTAGTAATAAAATGCCAGTAATATAAATAGTAATAGGTCTATTTGCATTAGGATAATTGACATGCTCTAGGTAACATCTCGTTAAATTATTTCGTATCATTTGAAAAAGAGACACAATCATATCGAAAAACATTGATTTATTTTATTCCCTGCAACTAATTTAAAGTAATTTTCCTTACAATTTTCGGGACAATAAAATTGTTTCACTAGAGGTGGATCGAAAATGAGAAATTCCAATTAAAACACATAAAAAATGTGTCCCTAAAATCGTGAAAAATGTATTAAAAAGGAAGTTGGAAGAAAAAAAATAATCGAGGAAAATATATATACATTGTAAACGAGTAAACATTATATTGACTTTTAACATTTAGAGACACATTTAGCATTATAATATGAAGGCTTAATGTACAATAATTACCTCAAATTAGACAGGGAATTACAGACTCAAATGTAAAATTAGTTCGTAATCATTCAGAATTGTATAGGCAATCGTAATTGTTCACAATTTATTAGTAATTGATAAATATAAGCAAACAAAACTATTCTGAGAGAGCATATCTCCACCAACGAAGCAGTGGTGACTGTTCACCAAAAATCATAACAGGTAACCCAAAACAAAATAAAAAGGGTATTATTTGTAGCAAAACTCAAGTTATTCATAATTAAAGCCGGCAATCGCATATCTAAATCATGTTTACTTGTGTTCAAATCAAACTCTGACCAACTATAAAAACAAATATATTTCCAATATTCAAATGTGATATCTCTGGCTTTAGTATAATATGTCTTACCAACAAGGCGTTTTTTGTTTTGAACCATGGATATCATGCAATAAACTGAACATGTTAGTCAGCGCATATTTACATGCTTATCCATATCCATATCGATGCAATACTTGGGTCAGTCTTACCGAAGAAGAATAACGAAATCTATTCAGGGCAACACGAGTAGAAGTGAGGAGATCATTTGAAAATCTCTGTAACTAATTAATAATGGTTCATAAAAACTTTTCATTTCAAACGCAGTGTCCTTTTATTTAAATTTAAGAATTTGATATTTAAAATACTGTGAAAATATAAACTATAATTTCCTCTTGGTCGAAGGAAAATGTTTGTTGGCTCGCAGTATCTTTTTTCCGTTTTTGTCGTTACAATATGATTCTTATTTTCATCTTGAACATTTTACAACAGTAAATCATTTCTGTGTTCTACGCTGGCAAGTGTAATTGAAATATTTCATGAAATTTGCGATCACCATATTTGTTCTTTTATTTTATTTTATTTCATTTTAATTTACAAACGAATAACCGCGTATTAAGGTCCAGAGACCACTCTAGGATAAAGGTTTAATAGTGTTCAGAAGTCAAAGAGACGATTTCATAGTAATCTTTAGGGTTAGGGTTAGGGTTAAATTTGGAAAATTGGAATACTTAATGGAGAAGGCTAATTAAGAACTTGTTCACGTTAGACGAACACATTGTAGTCAGCTGGAAAGCAGGCAAAGGGAAGACACTTTAGGCATAGATGAAGAGGGTGGGAAATTTTTGATTGTATTTTCAGGTAGACGAGTTGTTCTTACGAATGTTTGGCAAAAAAGGGTAACCCTAGATTGGAGCTCAGACGAGCCCTTGCTATGAAAAGAATGATAAAGCAGATACAGATTCGCAATTTCTCTTCTGTGGGAAAGATATTGCAGGGAAAAGAAATGGACATCCCCACGAAACTACGAACTCTATTCCAAACTCTGTCAAGGCAAGATAAAATATTTCTGGTATCTCCTTCTCAGACTTGGCAACAATGTTTTATCCTTGGACGTACCTGGCTGTTATATAGGTAGAGAAGTTCATCGACTGGTTCGGTAAAAAAAATCCACCATTTGAATCCACTCACAGATGAAAGCTATTTGTTTCAATTGATGCAAGTTATGGATCAGAACCTTGATGATGTAACAATAGAAGCTTGATTTTAGATGCATCAAAAGTAACCATCCACTTTTTTCTCTCTTTTCTCATATGCACAAGAACAGAGGAGAGCGAATAAGAGAGAACTTGGTGGTTTACGGCCTTTTATGTGCTGTCATAGATTGTTGTGTTATCAGCATAAATGTTTACGAATCATCTAAGGGTGTGATTTGGATGATACTTAATGTGGATCAGGAAAAGAGTTTGACCCACGATTAACTCCTGAGAGCCCGCAGTATTAATACTATGAACTTCTGATTTCTTCCCATCAACAACTACGCTTATAACTCTGTCAATGGAAATGATTTCCAGTTATATGATAGCTGAAGAATTTTTGAAGTAGACCTTTATGACATACACTTTCAAAGGCGTTTAATATATCAAGAGCAATTGCCCTCGAAAAGAAGCCTCCATCGAGAGATTTGCTAATCCTATGAGATTTAGCCGTAAGCACACTTCATGTATATATAGTAGAACGAAAACGATATTGCATGTCACTAAGTAGTTATTTTGCTGAGGTGAGTGATTACTTCTCTATTTAACACAGATTCCATGGTGCATAGTAGACTTATGGTTCGATAATGAGAGAATGATGACCGATCATCTCGATTCATAAATACAGAGCACTCTGATAAGATGTTTCCACGTGTTGGGAAGCAATTCTCCTTAAGACAACGCTTAAACAGCTTTGTATATATGGGAGCTAGTTCTGTTTAAAGCTTCTTCAGCACTATACATGAAATGCCGTCAGGGGCAGGTGCTTTACTTTAATCAAGTCTTTTGATTAGCTTGGCAACATCACGCACAAATATTTGTAACATAGCGTGATTTCTTATTAACGGAGGAATCATGGGGCTGCTGGCGGCCTTAACCACATAGGGTAGATTAAGATGCAAACTTATTGCTTGGTCCAGTGCTTATGAGATAACCTCAGGTCCGTTGATGATATTTGGTATAGTGGACACGCTTTTATTCAGAATCCTGTTTGCTATTTGCCAAAACTTGTGAGGACCTAGCAACTGCACAGGCATTTTGGACTTGAAAGAGTGAACATACACGTTTCGCACGTTCTTTTTTACTCTTTTACAGTAGTTACTTTGTATAAGTTTGGATAACTCGGACTAATATTTTTATCTTAAATGTTATTTGCACGTTTTCATCGGACATCTGCATGATCGTTTAAATAAAAGGGAGACATTTAGCTTTACATATTTGATGTTTTGTATTTAAGTTAAATTTAAAATAATTTCAAACAATTTATAAAGCTTATAAGATATTATTCGGAAGATGGGGTGTATTAGTTCGAGAAGTTCTGAGTTACTTGCAACGAAGAAAAAAAACTTAAACCATACATATATATATATATATATATATATGTGTGTGTGCATAGTTTTTATAAAATACGAACGTTACCAAAATTAGTTCTCAGTTAAATATAAATGGTTTCAACTTAAGCTTTGCTTAATTACATAAATGATTCGTGCACAGATCCAACTTTGACAAAATTATTTTGGAGTTACACAGGCGACTTATAAAGAAGGTAGCAGATAAAATTGTCTGAAAACTTGGGCAAAAAGAAAAATTATACGACATTTTTAGTATAAAATATCAAGGAATCCATTTCAATAATCGGCATCTGAAAAATTGAGGATAATATATGCATTCTGAAAATCTTTCTGAACGGTAATAATTTACCTTGCCAACCCGTATCCCTGTCCGTGTTTTTTGTATAAATCTCTTAGTAACAAAATATTAAAATCCAGATATAGAGTACACAGACAAACTAAGCGAGGAGAGATTCGATTTTCTTTAGAGGATACAAAAAAAAAAATTGACGCACTGGACGAAACTGAAATTTAGAATAGCAATTGTTTTGCTACAATTTCGGGCGAAGAACTCGAACTAATAATAGGGATGCTCTCGATAATATTTGGAGAACAATTAAAATTTAAAAATAACCACTAGCAAAAACATTCGGTTTAAAAGATATGATGTTGAAACGGGGGAAATCTTCAAAAACAATATATGCGGTAACGGCTGCAAAAAGGCTTATGAAAGACAACATCACTAAATGAAATACTCTATGCGTAAAATCAATCAGGGACGTAATATATCCTTTTCGCAATACACAAAATTAAACACCGTAGACCCTGAGCAACACCGATGATTCAACGCATTCTTTAGAATGGAGGAATGCTTTCTCAACTTTTATTACGAAAACGAGTGTGGTGCGAGAAAAGTTCTGTCGACTGTTACGAAGGATTTGTACTACTGACCACAGTATGTTTGTAGACTACTTTCTAGTTAAAAGACTTCGGAGTGAGATTCGTGGAAATCGTACAGTTACCTTCAATATTTATTTATTTCGAATACAACGCTGTTTCATAAAAGATGGCGATGCTTTAATTTAGTTATGCATGACGACGAGGACTATTTACCGTCAACATAGGTTTAACCAAACACTGTAACGACTTTAAATAAGCTGAATTATTGGCAGATATATTCACCCTCTCATTTTTGTTGAACCGTTAGTGTCGGTAATATATTAGGATTATACGGAGAGTAATAATTATACTCGAACGCAAGACAAATTTAATTGAATAGAAATTTGCGTAAACTACGCCGGCAAAGTATAATGAACATCTGAAAATAAAACCTTTACAAACTAGAAATTAAAATATGTCCAGTTATTCATATTTAACAAAGAATAAAAAAAATGGAAAGAAGCAAATGACACGTGTACAATCTTGAAAACATTACTGACATACAAATCATTCACAGTTCATCTTTATACACAACATTACATAAACAACCAGCATTTTATACAAATAAAATAGACTACACAAACAGGAACGATTATATTACTACATGTAAATGGATGACATCGTTGCTATCCGTCCACACGATGAAGAAACACCGATGAAATTTTACGAACACAACAGCAACTGTTACAACAGCATAAGACTCAATACTGAACACTGCACGACACACAAACGGTATTTAGATTTTCTTTTCAATCGCCTCAATTGGTAAATCACAGCATTCATCTATGTCCATCGACGAATTCTAGGAGATGCCACTCTATTCAGACAAAATGTCAGCGTGTATACCCTATGCTTCCGCATTAATGAATATGTAAGGACCCACACGTCATCCACAGTAATCGCTCCCGAAAAATTAAAAAGAATATCATCAACAAGCATCGTGTCTGAGAAAACTTATTCAGCTGACGTAAAAAGTTTACCAGGAATTTGCAGTGTGGTAGATATACATTACTCCGCACACATGGAGAAAAGGATATGTGAAAAAATATCTGGCATACACGTGGACGTAAATATATTATGTAGGAAATACTCGGAAGCGCGCAGCATCACATGGCGGGAATACTATAATCTTAAAGCCAAAATATAAAGGCGCCGATTGAATCTTCATTTCAATTGTTGAAAAACACAACTATATTTCGACGTTTTATTTTATTAAAGACGTGTTTTCGTATTTTATACAATGAAATACATGGGTAACAATGCTATGATCTTTTGAAACGCTTTATCCATTCGTTTATAATCTCAGTGCATGTTTCATATTGTCCTCCCATTTCATGTCTTTTGTTTTCTTTGAGCAATGAGATGTCATCGAGCGAAAGGATAGAGATTATTAGATGTATAAGCTGTTTTTAAAAATAAACTTTTTCCTCATAACCACTCACCATTCGTATTTCCTTATGTCTACATGCTCAGTTGTGATAACCCGTATACTTGCGTGTGCCTATCAGACAAGTAAATTTGTACATTAATTGTTATTAGAATTAGAGTTTAATAAATCAGACATCTTTAGCTCAAGCGAAAATAATTTATAAAATCAATTAGGAACAAATGCAAGCGGAAAAAAAGAAAACTAATTTGTGATCTCCTCGTTTATCGGTTTTGTATCGATTTAATTATTTTTACTGAATTTTCTGTTCTACTTTTTAAACACATTGGATAATCGCAAGTGATTTAATTAAGTGTCAATATAGATCCGTGTTTTAATTACTTTCGTTCGAGCAATGCTTTTTCATACTGCATAGAAAAACACGTAGACTCAAGGAAACTGTGAATTAATTCACATTTTATGTAAAAGTTTTCATTAAATAAATACTAAGGAAAACTCGTGAATGTGACGTTGGCTAAATGATAAGGAAAGCTGCACAGGGTCCGAGTGTCCCCAGTTCAAATCCACTTCGTTTCATAAAATTACGTTTAGAAAACGTCATGTTACGATTTCTGCAAGAATTCTTACAAGATTTGTGATAAACCAACGCTGAATATAATTATAGGATTCATACAAAATAAATAAATTATGAACAGCAATAATAAAAATAGCAGTAACCTATAAAATACACGTATTTTTAACCCTAAATTTGATCGGACTTTCAAGGCACAACCGACACCATAATCATTGTATATACAAAATAAATAGATTATAACAGCAAGAAAAACAACTGCAGTGACAGATGTGCGATTAATATAAAAATACATATATTTTTAACACTAAATTAGATAGGGTCCTCCAGGCACAACCGGCGTCAATACACATTTTTTATACAAACGTAATGAATTATGAACAGTAATATCAACAGCAGTAACAGATGGGCAGTTATAATAAAATACAGGTATTTTGACACTAAATTAGATCGGGGTTTCTAGCACAACCTGTGGAGAAATGCGTGACTTACCTGGATAGACCACGTGCGGATCGGTCACCGAAAATAAATAAAAAGACAGAAAAGAAAACGGTCAAGACTCTTATTTATAGAGTAGTGATCACGTGTTAGAAGAATATGCAAATAGAGGTGAACGATTTTGCGATATAAAAAGCCTGTGTTGTTAAGAGGAGGGGAGACTGTTGGAAGAAGACAGTGCTGTCAGACGTGCTTTAGAGTTTTGATATTATATGCTCTGCTCGATTGTTGGGAGAGAGGAGAGAAGAGGAGGAACCAAAAAGAAATTCTGCAGGTACTTTGATACAACGGGGGCGCAATTCAACAATCAACCATTTCTTTTGGTTTAAGAACACAAAGGAATCGAGATACTTGATTTTGTGTTGGTTTTAAGCTATTTCGGCGCTTGGTGTGCGGTGACTAAAATGGACAGATTCGACATTCGCTTAATACCCGAGTTCCGCGGATCTACCACTGGACCGGCTGTCGCCGAATGGATTGAGAAGGCAGAGAAAATCTCTAAACTGTGCAAAATTAAAGAACCAGCCACAGTTATCCCTTTGAGGCTAACCGGAGGGGCCTATGCAGTCTACCAACAACTCGGGGATGAACCAGACTGGGATGAAATCAAGCAGATCCCGTATACAGCGTTTGGTACAGATCCATTTGTTGCGTGGCAACAGTTCACGAGCCGGAGATTCAACCCAAGGAAACAGTCGACGTGTACCTAGCCGACCTGCGAAAAATATCTGTACCGTTTGGTGGGGTCAACGATAAAATATTAAGCTGTGCTTTTTTTGGTAGGCCTACCCGAGGAGGTCAGTAAACTGTTGCGGGCATCATCAAGAATCGATGAATTGTCAACTGATGAGTTATTGGGCCGAGCTCGATACATCTGTAAGGAACAGGAACCAATTGCAGCAGCAGCTTGTGTTCGACATGGAGGCAATGTGGACTCTCTACCAGATAGTAATAAGCATGCCACCCAAGTGTGCTATAAATGTGGGGAGGCCAATCATTTTGCTAAAGAGTGCCGGAGTGATAGGAGAGGTGTATATCCACAATCAAAGAGACCAGTGCAATGCTATCGCTGCAATAAGTTTGGGCACATATCTCGCAACTGTTCGGGAAACGAAGTTGGGGGTAAGGTACTATCGCTACTCTTTCCCCCTGCCAACCAATAAACACAGGATTGCCTGTCATTAGCGTTAAATTTGATTATGTGCAGTGTTCAGCACGGGGTGTTCCCGGTCTATAGTTAGTGGCCATTGCTGTCCGGTGTGGCGGAGGAACCCGGTCGGCGTTATGACAATCAATGGCTTATCACGAGTATGTTGTGGTGAAGGGACAGTCACAATCTGTACTGAGAAGGGTGACACAGCTAAAGTTAACGTTCTGGTGATGCAGGAGAAACCCCTTGGCTAAGACATGTTGCTAGGAATTGATGCAATACAAGCAATAGGAGGCGTTACAATCACAGCAGCTAGATGTATCAGGCTTGGAGAAGGGAAAGACGTCTGTGCAGCCATGTCGATTGAAGAGAAGGACTTCTATGCTACATTTGATGAAAACGAAAGGGTGTGGACTGCAAAGTGGAACTGGGACATGGGCCAGGAACCAGATCGGCTGTGCAACTAGATTCCAGAGTATGCAGTTTCTACCAAGAATAGGGCCGCATATGAAGAAGAACTTCAGATGTGTATTGACAACGGTTGGTTAATACCATACCCAAAGGAACGTCTGGGACCACCCTAGGGGCTAATTCCGCTCATGGCTGTTGAACAACCTACCAAAGAAAGAATTCGTCCCGTAATGGATTACCGAGAGTTGAATCGGTATGTTGATGCGTTTACCGGAAACGCAGATGTGTGCGCTGCTAAATTGAGAGAGTGGCGTCAAAAAAGGGAGCAATGTAACACTTCTGGATCTAAAGAGAGCCTACCTGCAGATACGTGTCCATAAGTCATTATGGCCGTTTCAGACAGTACTACTCAAGGGAAAACTATATTGTTTGACACGTTTGGGTTTTGGCCTAAACGTAGCACCCTTGATTATGACAACCATTAGTAAAATTGTTTTGATGCAGGATAAGACCACAGCAAAAGCTGCTTCAGCCTACAAAGATGACATCTATGTTAATGAGGACATAATGTCTGCGGATGCAGTTCGAATAAAACTGAAAGCGTTTGGGTTAATAAGCAAAGACCCTAAGCGCCTAAAGGATGGAGTGCCCGTGCTAGGCCTAGAGGTCTGGGAGGAGGGCAATACGTTGCGATGGAAGCGAGGGAGCCCACTTCCAAAGTTACCCAATGTATTAACAAGACTACTGTGTTTTCCATCTGTGGTAAATTGGTAGGACATCTACCTGTCTGTGGATGGCTCCGATCGGCAACAGGAGTGGTGAAAAGACGAGTGACTACAGTAACAAAAGGATGGGACGATGTTGTGCATGATGATTCTCTCCAACAAATGATGGCTGAAATGTTGTCACGAGTGCATAGGAATGACCCTGCCCGGGGTGAGTGGCAAGCGTCTGGAAACGAACTAAATGCATGGGTTGACGCAAGTTCGTTGGCTACAGGTGTCGTGTTGGAGCAACTAGGTGTATTTGTGGAAGATGCATGGTGGCTTCGTCCGAAAAATAATGCCCAACATATAAATTTGGCAGAACTTGATGCCACGTTAAAAGGTCTTAATCTCGCATTGCAATGGCAGACTAATGTTGTGCATCTCCACACTGACGCATTGTGTGTTTACCATTGGTTAACCGACACCTTGACCGGAAAGGCTCGAGTTAAGACTAGAGCTGCAAGTGAAATGCTAGTACGAAAGAGACTAGCAATAATTAAGCGTCTAGTTGACGAATACAACTTGCAGGTAGACATTACGTTAGTCTCGTCGATGCAGAATTTGGCTGATAGCTTGACTCGAGTACCAAAGAGGTGGATTGATGCAATGAGGCAAGGATCCGATCTTCAACAACAAACATGCCCGACTGTAACGGATCAATTAACACCTGACCAGATCCGTATGATGCACCAGCAGAGTGGACATCCTGGAATTTAGAGGACTGCATATTTTGTCCGAAGAGTATGCCCTGCAACTACAAAAGCATCAGTGAAAGCAGGCATACGTTCGTGTGAAGAGTGTCAGAGAATTGATCCGGCACCATCCCAATGGCAAAAAGGGAAGCTCGAGGTAGAGGGCAACTGGCAGCGAGTAGGGATGGACATAACACATTATGGGGACAAACATTTTTTGACCATGACGGATTGTGGCCCGACGCGTTTCACAATATGGCGCCTGTTGACACGACAGGATGCAGCCAGCATTATACGACAGTTGAGAGCCGTCTTTTTTTTAACGTGGTGCCCCGATTGAAATTCTGACTGATAATGCCGCCACATTTCGATGTCAAGAATTTCAGAAATTCGTGCACGAATGGGGGATTAAAATGCATTATCGGTGTGCATATTATCCCGAGGGTAATGGTATAGCAGAATGGTGTCACCGCACCATCAAAAGAATTGCAGCCAGGACGCAGTGCTCTATTCCAGAAGCTGTGTACTGGTATAACATAATACCCAAGGACAATGCAACACCAGCAACTGCACCAGCCAATGGGATTTACCAATATGAACAGCGTGTGAAAGGAGTTGATGCCATACCATCAGTGGTGAGTGTTGTCAATACACCATATCAGGTGGGAGAACTTGTTTGGATAAAACCCCCGAATGCTAGGTGCACTACGAAATTTTTCCGGGGAAAATAGACGAAATCATAAGTCCTCAGACCATGTCGATTGGTGGCATACCACGTCACGTAAAAGATATCCGCCCTTGTTATACCTCTTCTGATTCTGACGACGATGAGGAGGATCACACACCGTTCAGAGATGATCATGATCACTTACTGCCCCTTCAGGTGAGCATACAAACACCACCAACAGAACCAGACGAGTGAATGGGACATACCGATGACAATAGTGATGAGAGCGATGGACACAAGGAAGTAATACCTCATCGATATACTCGACAGAGACGAATGCTGCTCACCCCCCGTGATTGCGAAACCCCGTGAGAAGGGAGGATGGAGCACACCGAGGAGATGACGCCTCCGATTCTTCGGAGAAGTACCCGACAAAGACGGATACTGCCCCCCTGCCCTGATTGTGAGACACTACCTATGTAACCACGAGACGGTATAATGAAACAGACTGGTAGTAATGATGGTGGTAATGAAGAAAACAGCAATGAGGAAGTGCTGCCCCCGATTCTTCGAAGGAGTACCCGCCAACGACGATTGCCCGCATGTCCTGTTTGTGATCATGAGATCAGGGGGGGAGTGTGGAGAAATGCGTGACTTACCTGGAAAGACCATGTGCGGGTCGGACACCGAAAATAAATAAAAAGAAAGAAAAGAAAACGGTCAAGACTCTTATTTATAGAGTAGTGATCACGTGAGTTAGAAGAATATGCAAATAGAGGTGAACGATTTTGCGATATAAAAAGCCTGTGTTGTTAAGAGGAGGGGGAGACTGTTGGCAGAAGTCAGTGCTGTCAGACGTGCTTTAGAGTTTTGTTATATGCTGTGCTCGATTGTTGGGAGAGAGAAGAGAAGAGGAGGAACCAAGAAGACATTCTGCAGGTACTTTGATACAACGGGGGCGCAATTCAACAATCAACCATTTCTTTTGGTTTAAGAACACAAAGGAATCGAGATACTTGACTTTATGTTGGTTTTATGAATGACGTACACAAACATTGTTTATACAAGATAAATGAATATTTAATAGCAATAACAAGGCAGAAGTAACAGGTGTAAACGTATTTCTAACACAAAATGGATCAAGTTTTTACAAAAACACCCGACGTCAATAAACATTGTTTATACAATATAGTTGGATTATTAACAGCAATAACAAAAGAAGCAGTAGCAGACGTACGGATATAATAAAGTACACGTATTTTAACACAAAATAGATCGGGTTTTCAAAGCAGACCCGGCGCCAATAAGCGTTGTTTATACAAAATAAATGAATTATGAACAGGAATAACAAAAACAGCAGTAACAGCTGCACGGTTATAATAACGTACACGCACTTTTATCACTAAATTAGATCGGACTTTCAAGGAGACCCGACGTCTAGAAACATCGCGGTTCGCTACGGTTAGAACGCTTTAGAAAAATATTAACAAGTTCAGAACACCCTACACCTTTTGCCCATTCACAAAATCCTTTACCGGCATCGATTCAGATCCAAGTGAGATCCGCAGCAACATACAAATAATGCTAATTGAACACATTCATTCTCACTGTACAAACCTTATCGACACAGTTCAATATAAGATACGATGTAAAAGAAAGTGTTTATTGTTGTGAATGTAGATATTCAGTTTTTTTTTCCTTTTTAATTTAATAAATGACATTGTAAGCGTTCGATAAGATAACTTTCAAAAATGCTTATAATATAATTGTGAGAAAATGCTTATAATGTCAATGTCATCTTGGGAAATATCGAACATTATTTCAGTACAAAGTGGTTGTTGAAAAATCACCGTTGGGTTCGGCGTAACAACTGTGTAATATAAAAGAATCCTTACCCAAAATTATACAAGAGCAACATATAAACAGAAGCATGATTTATCCGCAATAATTAAAAAAGAATGCAGCAATTAATAAAAAAAATATCATAGAACGTAACAGCCATAAGTTCATTCTAAATCGCACACATAGAAATGAAAGAAATGCCCTTAAAGAAGCAGTAATCAAGACATCAACAAAACACCCCATTTCTATATCTGTATATAATAATAATAATAATAATAATAATAATAATAATAATAATATATATATATATAAATATATATATATGTATGTATGTATATATATATATATATACTTTATCATTACTAGATACTATGATTAGACACAAAATGAATCAGACCCTCATACATTAACAAACAACTCAATAACGCATAAGCCATTTAATATTTTTCTTGATTGAAAAGTTTAATAAAAAACAGGACATTGTCTGTAATGTGAGCTATGTTTAACACTTATTACTTTTCCTAATAGTCATTCAGTCTTATCGATTCGTAAGGACGTTCTACTTCACTGCGAATCTAAGCATGGATGACACACGCATGTGCATTGAGGACATAACCGTGATAATAGGATTTTATTGATCCAAACAGGTCTTCTTTTTTCATCTACGGAGACGGAAGGGTCACGTTATGAAATATCACGTAGCCGACAGCCGCAGTTTCCCTTCTCATTTACTGTATGACGGAAGTATCTGGTGGATCGAAACAACTTTGGTAAATTCAAGTTTTACTTTTAATTTTCTATCATATTTGTGTTGTACGAATAGACTCAGTGCTCAAGTGTATCAATAAGAAAATTTGAATTTCATGCAGTAGTTCTAACAGGAAACAAACGGGGGCTAAAAACTGCGACACTGAAACAGACACTCCGAAATCGCCTTAGTTTATTAAATAAGCACAATACAATATGGCAAAAAAATGCAATCCAGTATATAAGATACATGCATATAATTAAAAAAATATTTTAAATACTACCGTAAGGCGATGCAGAATCCGTAACTAGGAGCCGAAAAAACAACGTATACGAAATCGTAACCTGAAATAACATGTATCCTAGGTCCACCGTATCCGGGAGTTCAACTGTACTTTCACTGTCTTAGTTAGTATTTTTATGTGGTTTAGATCTGTTTTAAGTTAAATTATCAATACAAACATCTGTTTTTACGTTTGTCGCGTTTGTCTTACTGTTCCCTAGTTTTCAAGACTCTTAAATTTTACAGGCGTTAAGAACGCCAGTCCCTACACAGAAAAGCCATCACAGTGAACGATAATGCATTCATAATCATTAATAGCAGTAAATGTTACATCAGAAAGAAAGTTGGCGTCACTAATATATTGATGAACTCATTATCCATATCCAGGTTCATTACAATTTAAAACTGTCTAAATATTTAACATTTCTTTTCACAAACAACAACATCAATGTTAATGTAAGTTTGTAGAACTACTGAAACTTTACTTAGACAATTAACCTTATTTTTTAATATCAGGTGAACTAATTATCATATTTATTTGATATTAATATTCTTTACTTGTGTTCTTATTTCATTCGCGAAATTGAATGAATTTATTTATTACGCCTTAATTACACTTAATAAGAATGAAAAATAATTAGAAATAATTTTTAACTTAGTGAAAAAAAAAACTAAAACTATAAAATGAAGATAACGGTTCGCAAAGAAATTGCAATTATATAAAATCTGTGAATGCAAACATTTCTAAACAAATAGGTACTAATTCTCTCATCAATTAAGTATA